>NC_061510.1:327779139-327939371 GCF_022539505.1 Lolium rigidum
TATATTTGTACCCTGGAATTTGCCCTGAATTGATTAGTTACACTGTAATTTGCTCCCCGGCAATCGTCCGTCAAAGTACTAGAACAGTAGTACCTGATTCTTCTCAATTAACCTGTGAGAAGTTGCATAGATGGATAGCTCTGGAAATTTGGAAAATCCTACGAGTCATACTGGTAGGCATCCTGTTTTACAGAGTCCTGGACGACCATTGTGCTTCTTCCGATAATAGCGCCAGCGTGCGCAGCTTAAGAATAGAGGTTAGTCAGGGTCATTATGTCTCTTCAAAAGTTATATTATTTTAGATGCCGTGTGCTTTATATTTGATCAAACTACAACATCTACAGAAGAAGAACCAGTACGTGGACGATTAAATGAGGAATCATCTACATCAGTCATGCAAATATCAACATATCTTCTATAATGCAAAGGCACGCAGCTCCTGCCATTTATCCTCAAAGAAAATCAACAAATAGGATGGATATATTTTTATGTATTTTCTATTTTCTGCTGTTGTAACGTACAAGAAACACTTTGGAATATTGAGTGGTTTTGCACCCTAGAGGAAGCTGCTGACCAAAACATGTGCCTCAAGCGGCCATCATCATCATCCCTCAAAAGGCAACAACTCTACTGCCATCTTTATACCTTGGGTTGGAAATTTCCCTGGGTATCGTGAGCATTTGGTGCGTGCAGACCATAAGTACAGTTGTTGTTCTTCTAGGAAAAAAGATATCAGTTAAGACAAAATACCTAATCAATACTTGAAAACTCTCTTATAATTTTGGCAAAAGTCCATTTTAATGCTGCCGTAATAACACCTTGCAAAATTTTACGCACCAGAACATGCCTCTATATAACAAGAACAATACCAATTCATTTGGGTCCATATCAAAATACAGATATGACTTTGAACACACACACACTTCTCCCATCAATTGAGCAACAAGGAGGCAAGATAACTTCTGCTCAGCTAACAATAAATTTTTGTTTATATTTCACATCGTTAACATCATGTACATTCCTTTCTACAGAGCACACCAATGAGGCCTGCCGCGTATGTACTTCCTTCTTCAGCTAATAGACAAATAGAACGAGGAAGATGTATATAGAGGGAATAGAAAAACTCAAGTAAATGATACGACCCTTGCACCTAACTTACAAGAAGAGAACAAGGAGGGCCTTCACGTGCTGACATCACAAGCGTACTTGGATCAGATCATACGTTCTTCCCGATTGAATACAACAAAAATGGGAAGCGACATGTTAGGCCTATCATTTTCGATGAAAAAAATATCTACAAAGACAATGAATAGTTACCAATGCACTCATCAAGTATTGAGATCATGAAATATGTTTTTTACCGCCTTTTGAATAATAAAATGCAGCGCTGCTTTACATGCAATCTTTCATAAAGCTATATATATATATATATATATATATATATATATATATACATATATTAATTTTTATTTTAAAATTTATGCATCGCTAAATAATCCCGCCGCAACGCGCGGGGTATCATCTAGTTGTAACAACGCGCAAGCGCCCAGATAATTCCAGACAAGCAACAATAGGCCATGCCTGATATGGATATCCGGGCCTGGTACTCTAGGACAGCCATTGATATGATATTTGAGTCTAAGGTTGTACCAGTAGTTTATTATAATCTTGTTATTAGGAGATAATAATGTAGCCAGGTCATGATGTGGGCCATCTAGGGTTTTAATAGAGTCTGTTTGACTTGAGCCTGTCCAAGTCGAACTAGGTTAGGCCCAATAAGGGGGCCGGCCGCCCACCTCTCCCTCTCATATAAGGAGATGGCACGGTTAGGGTTTAGGAAAGAACAAGTTTAGACTAAAGTTAGGTTATACCTAGATTGCGTGTGTTCACGTGTATCATCCCTCCGGGCACGGCGCCGCCGTTATCTATTATATCCGCTGCGAAGGTTCTTGTGTTCATCAAGGATTATCTAGCTCTTGGTTTGAGGCGTATCGTTCATCGATCCGTTGCTTGCTGGATTCGTTCCCTCTTCTCCAGGTTGCGTTCATCGCGTTGTTGGGAGGATTCTCTACCCCAGGTTCTCGCTGTGAAAGATCGGGCATCAACCTAGGTGGATCTGCTGGGATCTCCCTTATCATGTGGTATCAGAGCCTGGTACTCTAGGACAGCCACTGATATGATATTTGGGTCTAAGGTTGTACCAGTAGTTTATTATAATCTTGTTATTAGGAGATAATAATGTAGCCAGGTCATGCTGTGGGCCATCTAGGGTTTTAATAGAGTCTGTTTGACTTGGGCCTGCCTAAGTCGAACTAGGTTAGGCCCAATAAGGGGCGGCCGGCCACCTCTCCCTCTCATATAAGGAGATGGCACGGCTAGGGTTTAGGATAGAACAAGTTTAGACTAAAGTTAGGTTATACCTAGATTGCGTGTGTTCACGTGTATCATCCCTCCGGGGGTACGGCGCTGCCGTTATCTATTATATCCGCTGCGAAGGTTCTTGTGTTCATCAAGGATTATCTAGCTCTTGGTTTGAGGCGTATCGTTCATCGATCCGTTGCTTGCTGGATTTGTTCCCTCTTCTCCAGGCTGCGTTCATCGCGTTGTTGGGAGGATTCTCTACCCCAGGTTCTCGCTGTGAAAGATCGGACATCAACCTAGGTGGATCTGCTGGGATCTCCCTTATCAATGCCTCTGTGCAGCCTGTTCATCGATATTGGTGATGTTTCAGCCATGCCTGTAGATGACAAGCCAGTTCTTGTTGGTGACAAGCCGGATGCAGCTACACTTGTTGTTGATGTGGATGTTACAGCATGTGCTACAGTTCCAGTTTGTGTTGATGCTAGTATGCAGACTGATGATGTTTGTGTTGATGGTGATTCAGTACATATGGCGCAGATGCGCGTGGGAGGAGTGGGAGGCGAGCGCGTCGCGTGGAGACAAGTGGGCAGCCGGCACTACCGTGCTAGGAGCATCGTCGGTCCAGCTTTTCCGCGACACCGCGGATGCATCGAGGCAAGGATGGACGTGTGAGACATCTATGTGGTCCAGGAATTACACATCTTGTGCAGTGGTCATGTGCAGCGACACAAGGGTCCATCAAAACCTCGCAAGAAGAAGGAATTGGCGCCGAAGGCCAAGCTCATGTGGAGAAGAAAGGAGGCGCCAAGTGCTGTATCAAGTCGAGAAGGCCGCGAGGGGGGATGTGGTGTGGAAGGCAAGCAAGACTTGAGGACGGTGAGGACGTGTCATGTTCATATCACGTCACCTTTTTCCAGAAGACCCTCACGCGTTGGGGACAACGCTTCTTGAAGAAGGGGAGAGATGATATGGATATCCGGGCCTCGGTACTCTAGGACAGCCATTGATATGATATTTGGGTCTAAGGTTGTACCAGTAGTTTATTATAATCTTGTTATTAGGAGATAATAATGTAGCCATGTCATGCTGTGGGCTATCTAGGGTTTTAATAGAGTCTGTTTGACTTGGGCCTGCCCAAGTCGAACTAGGTTAGGCCCAATAAGGGGGCCGGCCTGCCACCTCTCCCTCTCATATAAGGAGATGGCACGGTTAGGGTTTAGGAAAGAACAAGTTTAGACTAAAGTTAGGTTATACCTAGATTGCGTGTGTTCACGTGTATCATCCCTCCGGGTACGGCGATTGCCGTTATCTATTATATCCGCTGCGAAGGTTCTTGTGTTCATCAAGGATTATCTAGCTCTTGGTTTGAGGCCTATCGTTCATCGATCCGTTGCTTGCTGGATTCGTTCCCTCTTCTCCAGGCTGCGTTCATCGCATTGTTGGGAGGATTCTCTACCCCAGGTTCTCGCTGTGAAAGATCGGGCATCAACCTAGGTGGATCTGCTGGGATCTCCCACATCATGTGGTATCAGCTTTCTGGGTTGCTCACGGCGAGGTGTTGTTGATCGATCTCTTTGATCGGTTTGCATCAGAGAAGATTAGCTCTAAGATCGGAGGAGTTTGGCTCTCGGTCGAAGGAGGTTGGTTGGAGGAAGTTTGGCGTTGTTTGGTGCGGTTTGGAGGTCATCCATGGCTGTTTCGGAGGTCAAAATCGCGAAAAATCGCGACCAGCATCGGGAAGAAGACGAACTTTCGCGACCAGGAAAAATCCGGTCTGGAATCCGGTCAACCGGGCCGGTGCTGGCGTGGCATCCGGTCAACCGGGCGGCAAACCGGGAAGTTCGCAAAAATTCGTCCGGTTGGGCTCCGGTACGACGCATCCGGTTGGCGAACGGTCAACCGGGCCAGGGACCGGGCTGGCCGGTCTGGAGGCCGGTCTAACCGGGCCCTGGGCCGGTTCAGCCGGTTCCCAGGCCAGTTCGGCCGGGTGCTGGGCCGGGAAGCCTGCTGCTGTTTCTGATGTTTCTCCGGCGAAATTTGCTGTTGCTACTGATGATGCTACTTCGTTTCCAGGCGATGTTCTGGGCATGAGATGTCCTCTTCCGACGAAATCTAGTAAAGTTTTCAATGACTATCTGGATTGCTTGAAGGGAGAACAGCGTCCGCCATCCAGTCTTCGTTGGTATCTACACCATCTTGCGACAGTTCAGGAGTATGAAGATTGGGAGAGGAACATGGAATTGGGTTTTGCTCGATGCCGTGATACGTCTCCGACGTATCGATAATTTCTTATATTCTATGCCATATTATTGATGATACCTACATGTTTTATGCACACTTTATGTCATATTCGTGCATTTTCTGGAACTAACCTATTAACAAGATGCCGAAGTGCCGCTCTCGTTTTCTCGCCGTTTTTGGTTTCGTAAATCCTAGTAACGAAATATTCTCGAATTGGACGAAACGAAGACCCAGGGGCCTATTTTTCCACGGAGCTTCCGTAAGACCGAAGAACATACGAAGTGGGGCCACGAGGTGGCGACACCACAAGGCGGCGCGGCCAAGCGGGGCCCGCGCCGCCCTATGGTGTGGCCCCTCGTCCGGCCCCCGACTCTGCCCTTCCGCCTACTTAAAGCCTCCGTCGCGAAACCCCCGAGGCGAAAAACCACGATACGGAAAACCTTACCGAGACGCCGCCGCCGCCGATCCCATCTCGGGGATTCTGGAGATCTCCTCCGGCACCCTGCCGGAGAGGGGATTCATCTCCCGGAGGACTCTACACCGCCATGGTCGCCTCCGGAGTGATGAGTGAGTAGTTCACCCCTGGACTATGGGTCCATAGCAAGAGCTAGATGGTTGTCTTCTCCTCATTGTGCTTCATTGTTGGATCTTGTGAGCTGCCTAACATGATCAAGATCATCTATCCGTAATACTCTATGTTGTGTTTGTCGGGATCCGATGGATAGAGAATACCATGTCATGTTAATTATCAAGTTATTACATATGTGTTGTTTATGATCTTGCATGCTCTCCGTTACTAGTAGAGGCTCGGCCAAGTTTTTTACTTTTAACTCCAAGAGGGAGTATTTATGCTCGATAGTGGGTTCATGCCCGCATTGACACTCGGGACAAGTGACGTAAAGTTCTAAGGTTGTGTTGTGTTGTTGCCACTAGGGATAAAACATTGATCGCTATGTCCGAGGATGTAGTTATTGATTACATTACGCACCATACTTAATGCAATTGTCTCGTTGCTTTGCAACTTAATACCGGAAGGGGTTCGGATGATAACCTCGAAGGTGGACTTTTTAGGCATAGATGCAGCTGGATGGCGGTCTATGTACTTTGTCGTAATGCCCAATTAAATCTCACTATACTTATCATGTCATGTATGTGCATTGTTATGCCCTCTCTATTTGTCAATTGCCCGACCGTAATTTGTTCACCCAACATGCTTTTATCTTATGGGAGAGACACCTCTAGTGAACTCGTGGACCCCGGTCCATTCTTTTAATACCGAAATACAAATCTGCTGCAATACTTGTTTTACCGTTTTCTCTCGCAAACAATCATCTTCCACACAATACGGCTAATCCTTTGTTACAGCAAGCCTGGTGAGATTGACAACCTCACTCGTTTCGTTGGGGCAAAGTACTTTGGTTGTGTTGTGCAGGTTCCACGTTGGCGCCGAATCTCCGGTGTTGCGCCGCACTACATCCCGCCGCCATCAACCTTCAACGTGCTTCTTGGCTCCTCCTGGTTCGATAAACCTTGGTTTCTTTCTGAGGGAAAACTTGCTGCTGTGCGCATCATACCTTCCTCTTGGGGTTGCCCAACGAACGTGTGAAATACACGCCATCAAGCATATTTTATGGCGCCGTTGCCGGGGAGATCAAGACACGCTGCAAGGGGAGTCTCCACTTCTCAATCTCTTTACTTTGTTTTTGTCTTGCTTTATTTTATTTACTACTTTGTTTGCTGCATTATATCAAAACACAAAAAAAATTAGTTGCTAGTTTTACTTTATTTACTGTCTTGTTTGCTATATCAAAAACACAAAAAAAATTAGTTTACTTGCATTTACTTTATTTAGTTTGCTTTATTTATTGTCTTGCACTCTATATTAAAAATACAAAAAATATTTAGTTACTTTTGTTACCATGTCTAGCTCTGAGCCTGTTACTTCTTCGCCTGAAGAATTAGTCTTCACTTTTAAACAAGGGGATGAGGAGAGTTTTAAGGATGCTTGGTCTAGAATTTTTACTTCTTATCGTAAAACTGAACCTCAAATGACTCTAAGTTTGCTCCTTAGTAATTTTTATTTTGGTCTTATGGTTCGCTATAGATATGCTTTGGATACTTTAGTGGGAGGAGATTTCCTCCATTGTAATGGGGATCAAGCTTTTAATGCCATAAAGAAGTTGGTTGCATCACATGATTCAGCTAATAACTTTGATTCAGCCCTCACTAGCATATATAGTAGATTAAACAATCTCGAGATAAGTACATCTCGCCTGGATGATAACTATTGCCACGTTCGTAATCGTCTTGAACAAGTTTTAGTGAATTCTAAACTTTCATTGTGGGATCCTACTGTTAAAATTGTTATCGGTGATCGAACTCTTCATGCCTACTGTGATATTATGTATAAATTTTTCCTTATGCCTGAAAGCATTTATAAATCTTTGAAACTTTGGGGAGTCGATGAAGGAGGAGAAGAAATAACTCTCATTGATAACTCTATTATAATTCCTAAGGGAATAGCCGCAGTGTGCATACAACCATTCTTGGAAGAACAATATCCATTGATTATCTTGTTATTGAAACAGAAAAATCATACTCGGGAGATCCCTGTTGAAACTATTGGGAGCAGTCATTGATGTGGGAGAAGGCACTCTGAAATTCACCTCTATACCAGGGGGAAATCATATATTTCCTAAATCAAAGGGAAAGAAAAACAATAAGAAAGGTAAGGGTAAAGCCCAAGGTAAGGTTGACACACCATCTCTTGATAATACTTGAGATACACTTTCGCGCCTAGCCGAAAGGCGTTAAAGAAAAGCGCTTATGGGAGACAACCCATGTTTTTACTACAGTATTTTTGTTTTATATTTGTGTCTTGGAAGTTGTTTACTACTGTAGCAACCTCTCCTTATCTTAGTTTTATGTTTTGTTGTGCCAAGTAAAGTCTTTGATAGAAAAGTAAGTACTAGATTTGGATTACCGCGCAGTTCCAGCATTTCTTTGCTGTCACGAATCTGGGTCTATCTCCCCGTAGGTAGCTCAGAAAATTAAGCCAATTTACGAGCATGATCCTCAGATATGTACGCAACTTTCATTCAATTTGAGCATTTTCGTTTGAGCAAGTCTGGTGGCCTAATAAAATCCATCTTTACGGACTGTTCTGTTTTGACAGATTCTGTCTTTTATTTCGCATTGCCTCTTTTGCTATGTTGGATGAATTTCTTTGATCCACTAATGTCCAAGTAGTTTTATGCAATGTCCAGAAGTGTTAAGAATGATTGTGTCACCTCTGAACATGTGAATTTTTATTATGCACTAACCCTCTAATGAGTTGTTTCGAGTTTGGTGTGGAGGAAGTTTTCAAGGATCAAGAGAGGAGTATGATGCAATATGATCAAGGAGAGTGAAAGTTCTAAGCTTGGGGATGCCCCGGTGGTTCACCCCCGCATATTCTAAGAAGACTCAAGCGTCTAAGCTTGGGGATGCCCAAGGCATCCCCTTCTTCATCGACAACATTATCAGGTTCCTCCCCCGAAACTATATTTTTATTCCGTCACATCTTATGCACTTTGCTTGGAGCGTCGGTTTGTTTTTGTTTTTTGTTTTGTTTGAATAAAATGGATCCTAGCATTCACTTTATGGGAGAGAGACACGCTCCGCTGTAGCATATGGACAAATATGTCCTTAGGCTCTACTCATAGTATTCATGGCGAAGTTTCTTCTTCGTTAAATTGTTATATGGTTGGAATTGGAAAATGATACATGTAGTAAATTGCTATAATGTCTTGGATAATTTGATACTTGGCAATTGTTGTGCTCATGTTTAAGCTCTTGCATCATATACTTTGCACCCATTAATGAAGAAATACTTAGAGCTTGTTAATTTGGTTTGCATATTTAGTTTCTCTAGAGTCTAGATAACATCTAGTATTGAGTTTTGAACAACAAGGAAGACGGTATGGAGTCTTATAATGTTTACCATATGTCTTTTATGTGAGTTTTGCTGTACCGTTCATCCTTGTGTTTGTTTCAAATAACCTTGCTAGCCTAAACCTTGTATCGAGAGGGAATACTTCTCATGCATCCAAAATACTTGAGCCAACCACTATGCCATTTGTGTCCACCATACCTACCTACTACATGGTATTTATCCGCCATTCCAAAGTAAATTGCTTGAGTGCTACCTTTAAAATTCCATCATTCACCTTTGCAATATATAGCTCATGGGACAAATAGCTTAAAAACTATTGTGGTATTGAATATGTACTTATGCACTTTATCTCTTATTAAGTTGCTTGTTGTGCGATAACCATGTTTCGGGGACGCCATCAACTATTCTTTGTTGGATATCATGTGAGTTGCTATGCATGTCCGTCTTGTCCGAAGCAAGAGAGATCTACCACCTTCATGGTTGGAGCATGCATATTGTTAGAGAAGAACTTTGGGCCGCTAACTAAAGCCATGATTCATGGTGGAAGTTTCAGCTTTGGACATATATCCTCAATCTCATATGAGAATAATAATTGTTGCCACATGCTTATGCATTAAAGAGGAGTCCATTATCTCGTTGTCCATGTTGTCCCGGTATGGATGTCTAAGTTGAGAATAATCAAAAGCGAGAAATCCAAAATGCGAGCTTTCTCCTTAGACCTTTGTACAAGCGGCATGGAGGTACCCCATTGTGACACTTGGTCAAAACATGTGCATTGCAAAGATCCGGTAGTCCAAGTTAATTAGGACAAGGTGCGGGCACTATTAGTATACTATGCATGAGACTTGCAACTTGTAAGATATAATGTACATAACTCATATGCTTTATTACTACCGTTGACAAAATTGTTTCATGTTTTCAAAATAAAAGCTCTAGCACAAATATAGCAATCGATGCTTTCCTCTTTGAAGGACCATTCTTTTACTTTTATGTTGAGTCAGCTTCACCTATCTCTCTCCACCTCAAGAAGCAAACACTTGTGTGAACCGTGCATTGATTCCTACATACTTGCATATTGTACTTGTTATATTACTCTATGTTGACAATTATCCATGAGATATACATGTTACAAGTTGAAAGCAACCGCTGAAACTTAATCTTCCTTTGTGTTGCTTCAATGCCTTTACTTTGATTTATTGCTTTATGAGTTAACTCTTATGCAAGACTTATTAATACTTGTCTTGAAGTACTATTCATGAAAAGTCTTTGCTTTATGATTCACTTGTTTACTCATGTCATTACCATTGTTTTGATCGCTGCATTCACTACATATGTTTACAAATAGTATGATCAAGGTTATGATGGCATATCACTTCAGAAATTATCTTTGTTATCGTTTTACCTCGCTCGGGACGAGCAGTAACTAAGCTTGGGGATGCTTGATACGTCTCCGACGTATCGATAATTTCTTATGTTCTATGCCATATTATTGATGATACCTACATGTTTTATGCACACTTTATGTCATATTCGTGCATTTTCTCGGAACTAACCTATTAACAAGATGCCGAAGTGCCGCTCTCGTTTTCTCGCTGTTTTTGGTTTCAGTAAATCCTAGTAACGAAATATTCTCGGAATTGGACGAAACGAAGACCCACGGGCCTATTTTTCCACGGAGCTTCCGAAGACCGAAGAACATACGAAGTGGGGCCACGAGGTGGCGACACCACAAGGCGGCGCGGCCAAGGGGGCCCGCGCCGCCCTATGGTGTGGGCCCCTCGTCCGGCCCCCGACTCGCCCTTCCGCCTACTTAAAGCCTCCGTCGCGAAACCCCCGAGGCGAAAAACCACGATACGGAAAACCCACCGAGACGCCGCCGCCGCCGATCCCATCTCGGGGGATTCTGGAGATCTCCTCCCGCACCCCGCCGGGAGAGGGGATTCATCTCCCGGAGGACTCTACACCGCCATGGTCGCCTCCGGAGTGATGAGTGAGTAGTTCACCCCTGGACTATGGGTCCATAGCAGGAGCTAGATGGTTGTCTTCTCCTCATTGTGCTTCATTGTTGGATCTTGTGAGCTGCCTAACATGATCAAGATCATCTATCGGTAATACTCTATGTTGTGTTTGTCGGGATCCGATGGATAGAGAATACCATGTCATGTTAATTATCAAGTTATTACATATGTGTTGTTTATGATCTTGCATGCTCTCCGTTACTAGTAGAGGCTCTGGCCAAGTTTTTACTTTTAACTCCAAGAGGGAGTATTTATGCTCGATAGTGGGTTCATGCCCGCATTGACACTCGGGACAAGTGATGTAAAGTTCTAAGGTTGTGTTGTGCCGTTGCCACTAGGGATAAAACATTGGCGCTATGTCCGAGGATGTAGTTGTTGATTACATTACGCACCATACTTAATGCAATTGTCTCGTTGCTTTGCAACTTAATACCGGAAGGGGTTCGGATGATAACCCGAAGGTGGACTTTTTAGGCATAGATGCAGCTTGGATGGCGGTCTATGTACTTTGTCGTAATGCCCAATTAAATCTCACTATACTTATCATGTCATGTATGTGCATTGTTATGCCCTCTCTATTTGTCAATTGCCCGACCGTAATTTGTTCACCCAACATGCTTTTATCTTATGGGAGAGACACCTCTAGTGAACTCGTGGACCCCGGTCCATTCTTTTAATACCGAAATACAAATCTTGCTGCAATACTTGTTTTACCGTTTTCTCTCGCAAACAATCATCTTCCACACAATACGGTTAATCCTTTGTTACAAGCAAGCCGGTGAGATTGACAACCTCACCGTTTCGTTGGGGCAAAGTACTTTGGTTGTGTTGTGCAGGTTCCACGTTGGCGCCGGAATCTCCGGTGTTGCGCCGCACTACATCCCGCCGCCATCAACCTTCAACGTGCTTCTTGGCTCCTCCCGGTTCGATAAACCTTGGTTTCTTTCCGAGGGAAAACTTGCTGCTGTGCGCATCATACCTTCCTCTTGGGGTTGCCCAACGAACGTGTGAAATACACGCCATCATGCCGCACATACAAAAGGAAGTTCAATAGTTCTTATGCCTTTTATCTTGCTATACGGCGTGTGGACGAGGCATTGGAACGTTGCTGGGAGAATGCGGTGGACAGAGGTGAATTTGCTGAAACTTGGGAAGACTACAAAACTTTTCTTCGTAGTGGTTTCGTGGTACCATATGTGGAGGAGAGTGAGCAGCCGTCCAGAGTTGTGCATGCAATAGAGGAAGTGGACAAGTGCATAGTTCCTATTCAGGAGATTGTTCCACTACCAACAGTCACTAAGGTTGAGGAGAGGAAACCTGGCTCTGATACCAAGAGCGCTACTGTGACTGTTGAGGAGAATGTACCATTGAGCGGGCTGAATATGCAACTCAAGAAGGTACAAGGTGATGCTTGCAAGACAGTTGACAAGGTTCAGCGTGGAGTTTGTTTCAGACTCAGTGCTTTATCAAGGGCAAGGCTTGCAAGTTGATGGTTGATGGTGGTAGCTGTACTAATGGCATTAGCAAGGCGATGGTGGCAGCATTGGGGTTGTCTACATGGCGTCTTCCTGAACCTAAACGTCTTGAGTGGTTGAATAGCTGTGGTATGCTGAAGATTACTCATAAGGTGCGTGTGCCATTTACAGTTGATGATTATGTTGATGAGATCGATTGCGATGTGTTTCCATTGGAGGTGTGTGGATTGCTACTTGGGCGTCCTTGGCAGTATGATCGCAATGTGACACATGCTGGGCGAGCAAATACATATTCTTTTATGCATGGTGGCAAACAGCGGACTTTGAAGCCTATGGGTGATAATCATATCAAGTCCGATGTGGAGTTAGTGATGCGTAAGGAGAAGTTGCACAAGCCTAAAGTGCAGCTAGAGGTGCATGATGTTCCAAGCATCGATATTGGTGATGTTTCAGCCATGCCTGTAGATGACAAGCCAGTTCTTGTTGGTGACAAGCCGGATGCAGCTACACTTGTTGTTGATGTGGATGTTACAACATGTGCTACAGTTCCAGTTTGTGTTGATGCTAGTATGCAGACTGATGATGTTTGTGCTGATGGTGATTCAGTACATATGGCGCAGATGCGCGTGGGAGGAGTGGGAGGCGAGCGCGTCAGTGGAGACAGTGGGCAGCGGCACTACCGTGCTAGGAGTACTGCAGTCCAGTTTTCCGCGACACCGCGGATGCATCGAGGCAAGGATGGACGTGTGAGACATCTATGTGGCCCAGGAATTACACATCTTGTGCAGGGTCATGTGCAGCGACACAAGGGTCCATCAAAACCTCGCAAGAAGAAGGAATTGGCGCCGAAGGCCAAGCTCATGTGGAGAAGAAAGGAGGCGCCAAGTGCTGTATCAAGTCGAGAAGGCCGCGAGGGAGGATGTGGTGTGGAAGGGAAGCAAGACTTGAGGACGGCGAGGACGTGTCATGTTCATATCACGTCACCTTTTTCCAGAAGACCCTCACGCGTTGGGGACAACGCTTCTTGAAGAAGGGGAGAGATGATATGGATATCCGGGCCTCGGTACTCTAGGACAGCCATTGATATGATATTTGGGTCTAAGGTTGTACCAGTAGTTTATTATAATCTTGTTATTAGGAGATAATAATGTAGCCAGGTCATGCTGTGGGCCATCTAGGGTTTTAATAGAGTCTGTTTGACTTGGGCCTGCCCAAGTCAAACTAGGTTAGGCCCAATAAGGGGGCCGGCCTGCCACCTCTCCCTCTCATATAAGGAGATGGCACGGTTAGGGTTTAGGAAAGAACAAGTTTAGACTAAAGTTAGGTTATACCTAGATTGCGTGTGTTCACGTGTATCATCCCTCCGGGGGTACGGCGCTGCCGTTATCTATTATATCCGCTGCGAAGGTTCTTGTGTTCATCAAGGATTATCTAGCTCTTGGTTTGAGGCGTATCGTTCATCGATCCGTTGCTTGCTGTATTCGTTCCCTCTTCTCCAGGCTGCGTTCATCGCGTTGTTGGGAGGATTCTCTACCCCAGGTTCTCGCTGTGAAAGATCGGACATCAACCTAGGTGGATCTGCTGGGATCTCCCTTATCAATGCCTTTGTGCAGCCTGTTCCGAAGCAGGGTAACCTAATACCACCGTCCCGATGACACTCCGCCCTATGGTCCCCTACTTCTTCCCCCCTCCGTGATGGATTACTCCTCCGGAGTATTATCGAGTAGGCAAGAACAGAAGGCAGCATCGCGCCGCCAGCCATAGCCACAGGCAGCCAGGGATGACCGCAGCCACAGGTGCGGCCGCACCCCACGAGCACAACAACCGGCCAGAGGTTCACCGGCTGGCAAGCAACGCGGCGATTGAATCGAGCCCCAACTCTTCTCCAAGTTTCCTTCTCATGTATTTTTTTCTTTTCCCAAATTTTGGTTAGCACTTAGCAATTTGATAACGCAGACAATTGTTTTTTTAATAGAACCAGTTCTTCAATTTTGCAAATTTCAACATCGATAGGTACAAAAAAAATTAAGTAATCAAGATATAGTTTAGAAAAACAGATTTCTTTTAGCGTGGCCCTCCCATGAAATTGTTTCAAGCTCCGCCACTGGTCCCGTGCATAGGAGGTCCCGTGCACAGATTCAACTTGATTTTTTTGGCATATCAATCTGATTCAGATTTGTGAAACATGTTGAAACTTGACACACGAATTTCAAAGTATCAAATTGAGTGAAATTCACTATGCAAAACATGCACGGGACATCACATGCACGAAACGTTTGCTGCTCTCCAAGAGTAGAGGGTGGTAGTGTGTGTCGTCTGAAAGAGGTGAACCCTAGAAAATTTTCCCTGTGTTTCTCCTCTTGGCACCGAGTATCCAACACATCTCGATCCATTTCCAGCTGTATCCAACACGTCAATCCCACCGCATATTTCCGTCGACGCCTTGATCAAGTACATGCCACTTCGACCATCCGTCAAGGCGTCAAAAGATCGATTGAATTGAAGACGACACAGCTGATACTGATACATGCAGTGAACGTGAATATCAGCAGTCGCTAGACACTTGTAGCTGGTCCATTCAGGCCGTAGCACTCACCAGAGCGTCGCGGGTACGGCGCCAGAACGCACGCTTGCCCAGACGACCATGGCCTTGGTTGCACTCGCGCTCCTCCTCGCCTTCACCGTATCTCTCTTCTACCTCCTTCGTAAGCCCACTCCTCCGCGCAGCGGCAGCGATGGAACGCGGAGGCAGCTGCCGCCGTCGCCGCGCGGCATGCCGCTCCTTGGCCACCTCCATCTCCTGGGCTCCCTGCCGCACCGTGCGCTCCGATCGTTGGCCGCAGCGCACGGCCCGGTCCTGCTGCTCCGGCTCGGCCGCGTGCCAGCCGTGCTCGTGTCCTCGGCTGCCGCCGCGGAGGAGGTGATGAGGACCCGCGACCTGGCCTTCGCGAGCCGGCCGCCGAGCGCCATGGCCGAGCGGCTCCTCTACGGACGGGACGTGGCGTTCGCGCCCTACGGCGAGTACTGGCGCCAGGCGCGCCGCGTGTGCGTGGTCCACCTCCTCAGCCCGCTCCGCATCCTCTCCTTCCGCCGCGTCCGGGAGGAGGAGGCCGCCGCGCTGGTCGAGAGTGTCCGTGCCGCGGGGCCGGGCGGCGCCGTCGTGGACCTGTGCGAGCCTCTTATCGCCTACGCCAACACGGTCGTCTCGCGCGCCGCGTTCGGGGACGAGAGCGCGCGCGGCTTGTACGACGACGGTGACAAGGGACGCGTGCTGAGGAAGGTGTTCACGGACTTCGAGGAGCTGCTCGGCACGGCGCCTCTGGGGGAGCTCCTGCCGTGGCTGGGGTGGGTGGACGCCGTGAAGGGGACGGAGGGCAAGATCAGAAGGACTTTCGAGGCGCTCGACGGTGTGCTCGAGAAGGTCATCGACGACCACCGCCGTCGGCGTCAAGCCGGCCGGCAGACGGGAGAGGACGGCGACGATCATAGGGATTTCGTGGACGTGCTGTTGGACGTGAACGAGACGGACAACGAAGCTGGCATGCGGCTCGACACAGTCGAAATCAAGGCTATTATCCTGGTACGCGTTCTTGATTACTCGTTGCTGCCGTGAGGTCGGTCCGCCGGGCGGCCGGTGAGGGTAGTAGCTGACATGTTTCTGAGCAGGACATGTTCGCGGCGGGGACGGACACCACGAGCACGGCGATGGAGTGGGCCATTGCGGAGGTCATCGCGCACCCGCACAGCATGAGGAAGCTCCAGGACGAGCTCCGGGCGGTCGTCGGCGACGCCGACCAGCACGTCATCACCGAGGACCACTTGGACAAGCTACGCTATCTCAAGGCCGTGGTCAAGGAGACGCTGCGTCTGCACCCTCCGATCCCTCTCCTCGTGCCACGAGAGCCTCCCAACGACGCCGAGATACTCGGCTACCACGTCCCGGCGCGCACACGGGTGGTGATCAACGCGTGGGCCATCGGCCGGGACCCGGCGACGTGGGATCGCGCGGAGGAGTTTGTGCCGGAGAGGTTCCTCGACAGCGCCGTGGACTACAGGGGCCAGGACTTCGAGCTCATACCGTTCGGCGCCGGGCGTAGGGGATGCCCTGGTGTTGGCTTCGCCGTGCCGACCGTGGAGATGGCGCTCGCGAGCTTGCTGTACAATTTCGACTTGGCGCCGGCCGCCGGGACTTCGCTGGACATGCGCGAGGTGAACGGCCTCGCCGTGCACCTCAAGTCCGGCCTGCCGCTTGTTGCTAAACCGCGGTTTTCGTGAATTAACTTGTTGCACTTGTTGGCTTATCCGTGTCTAGTTCCTTATCGGATTTTGTAATGATCTAGCTGGCCGAATTCCCTCCTTGGCAATTGATCGCTCGAGCGATCTGTTTTCTTGTGCGGCAGCGCTCGCGCCATGCGCGAAATCAATTCCCTATTTTGTCTTGTAGTGTTTAATTACGTTCACATGTAGCTTTGTGTTCACACTAACAGCTCATGTTCCCACTTGCAAGTTGCATATAGCAAGAAGCTGCTCATACTGCATATGACGATAAAAGTATCTCATGGGTTTGCATTTAATGAGCCAACTATTCGACATGAGGCTAGCTCTCACAAGTTGTCTGCATGCATGCACAGAGCATCTCGCTCTTTTTTTTCAGCACGATGCATACTTTCAATTCTCTTTATTTGCAATTCCCGTTTGACAATTCTCTTTTTTTGCAATTCCCTTTATGTTGTTATTTCGTACGGTAATTCATGTTCTTTTTGATTAATTTTTATAATTCCTTTTTTCGGGCCAGTGGTTTTTAAGGGGGAAAATAACGGGTGGGAAGATCCACTTGCAACTCAAATGAACTACCACTTGCTACTCAAATTAAGTATTGTTTTTAAGTTGTAAGATAAGAAAAATTGCTAAAATATTTTAAATAAAATTTACTTTTTAGGGTTGCCAGGTATTTGTATTTACCGTTGATAAATAACGGGGCACCGGGTTGATAATTTGTAAACAAAAAGAGAGTCGCTACATATTTCAAATTAAATTAAATTTTTAGGGTTGATATTTATTTATATTTACCATTGATAAATAGCGGATCACCGGGTTGATAGCTTGTAAACTAAAAGAGAGTCGCTAAAATATTCTAAATGAAATATTTTTTAGGGTTATTATTTATTTATATTTAACGTTGATAAATAACGATGCACTAGGTTGATAGCTTGTAAAATAAATAAAAAATTCGCTAAAATATTCTAAACGAAATACTTTTTAGGGTTGGTAGTTATTTATAATTATCATTGATAAATAACGGGGCACCGGATTGATAACTGGTAAACTAAAAAGAGTCGCCAAAATATTCGAAATGAAGTTAGATTTTTAGGGTTGGTAGTTATTTATATTTACTGTTGATAAATAACAGGACACCGGGTTGATAGCTTCTAAACTAAAAAATATTCGCTAAAATGTTTAAAATAAAATTAACTTTAGGGTTGATAATTTTATACATTTACGGTTGATTACTCAACTACGGAGGGGCTGATTATTCAAATAGAGAGGGTTGATAACTTTTAGCCAGAAAAAAGTTTGTCGAAACATATTAACATGGGTGCTAGTTTTGAAGATCTCGTCGAGACGGATTTATTGGTGAAAGCGAATCTTAATTTAGAGTTGTCGTTTGAAAGTTAAAACGTTTTGAATTTTCAAATTTCGGAAATATTCCGCTGACATCAGCAGATTCGTCTTTTTGTGCATGCATGCAGAACTTTCCCTCAATAGCCTGCACCAGGTTGATAATTTTACACATTTACCGTTGATCACTTAAGTACGGAGGGTTGATTATTCAAACAGAGAGGGTTGATAACTTTTAGCCCAAAAAAAAGTTTCTCGAAACATATCAACATGAGTGCTAGTTTTTAAGATCTCGTCGAGACGGATTTATTGGTGAAAGCGAATCTTAATTTGAAGTTATCGTTTGAAAGTTAAAACATTTTAAATTTTCAAATTTGTAAAAGATTCTGCTGACATCAGCAGATTCGTCTAGTTGTGCATGCATGCAGAACTTTCCCTCAATAGCATGCATCAGGTTGATAATTTAATACATTTACCGTTGATCACTCAAGTACGGAGGGGTTGATTATTCAAATAGAGAGGGTTGATAACTTTTAGCCGGAAAATTAGTTTGTCGAAACATATTAACATGGGTGCTAGTTTTGAAGATCTCGTCGAGACGGATTTGATTGTGAAAACGGATCTTAAATCGGAGTTGTTGTTTGAGAGATAAAACATTTTAAAATTTCGAATTTGATAAGTTTTAACGTGGATGTGAGTCAAAGGAGAAGAAAGAGGTTTGCTCACGTAACCCAAAAAAGTTGTCGGAAAGTGATCGCTAAGCAAGTTTTGAGTGAACGACCGCCAGCTAGGGTCGCCCCTAGCTACCGTACGCTGTTTCCTGAACTTTGAACCCTAGTTTTGAAATCCAACAATTCTATATTGATTTAAATTTCATTGCAAAAGTAAAACAGTTCGAGATATGTTTTGGGTGACGCGGCTGGAAACGGGTGTGCCCTAAACATTTCACCACACGGCGACGTCCTCTAATCGTCCAATCCGACGCTTTTGACAGACGTCGTTTGGAGGACACGGGCTTGAGATGAGCATCCTCGTCCTAGTTAGTGTTATCTCTTGATCTAGTTTGTTACTATACTTTTTGAAAAAGGAATATCTCCATGGCATAAGGAAATGCTCATAGTGCCAAAACTAATCATTGTAAATTAAGTAAATTTCTGGAGATATGCGGATATTTTTTCTGAAACGAGAGCAAAATCTTTGCCTCATTCATTAATTAAAAAAATGTCTAGTTTTTAGGAAAAAATCGTGCGAAAACCTATAACCATAGGACCAAGCCCACACAAGCAGCTCACCCACATACACACACACGGTCAAACCTACAGAGACCCGAATAACATAGCCACATCCTCTTAGCCAAACAGAAGTGACCTTAAAGTGACATGAACGAACACTCGAACCACGACACTCCAACCACGCCGACAAACATAGGCCATGACAATGGGGTTACCCATCTATCAACTGCGGATCCAAGGTAGGCTGCAACCAAGGTGGCAAGAAAATTTCAAACCTCTCTGGCAACGGGCACATCTCCACTAGAAACCACATGCCTGGCGGTATTAGGCGAGAGGGAAACTGCAACATTAATAACATCACTCTTCTCAAAACCAAGATCAGGCGTTATTTGTAGCATCGGAGCGAAGATCCCGTCTATTCCCTCGCTCTCAGAGGCGGCTGACACAACAGGCTGCGGTGATTGGCAGGGACTGCCACAAGGAGAGAAACAATCGAGATGTTCTTCCTCAACCACAGATGACATCTGCTCAGCGGAGTCAAAAGGAAGCAAAGCCTGTACGGTGGCGAGTTCTTGCCCACCAGAAGAACATGCCTTCGTCCGCTTCAAAGAAACACCAACGTGTACCAACAGGAGTTTCAGCCTTGCCACGTCCTCACGAAGGGGGCGAGGCGCCTCCTCGATCAACTGAGTGAGCTTCATGCGCAACAAGCTAAAGTGTGATACATCTCCAACGTATCTATAATTTCTGATGTTCCATGCTAGTTTTATGACAATACCTACATGTTTTGCTCGCACTTTATAATGATTTTATGCATTTTCCAGGACTAACCTATTAACAAGATGTCGAGGTGCCAGTTCATGTTTTCTGCTGTTTTTGGTTCCAGAAAAGCTGTTCGGGCAATATTCTCGGAATTCGACGAAACAAAAGCCAAACCTCCTATTTCTCCAAGGGACACACGGAGCCAGAAGGACAAGCCAGGAGGAGGCCCACGGCCTCCAGACCATACTGGGGCGCGGCCAAGGAGGGGGGCGCGCCGCCCTATGGGGTGGGCCCCCCAGACACCCCCTCGCGCCACCCTTTCGCCTATATATTCCTCGCGACGCGAAAACCCTAGATGAACAGATCATATTCCAGAAAGACTCCACGGGCACCGCCGCCATCGCGAAACCAAGTTTCGGGGGACAGAATCTCTGTTTCGGTACGCCGCCGGGACGGGGAATGATACGTCTCCGACGTATCGATAATTTCTTATGTTCCATGCCACATTATTGATGATATCTACAAGTTTTATGCATACTTTATGTCATATTTATGCATTTTCCGGAACTAACCTATTGACGAGATGCCGAAGGGTCAGTTGTTGTTTTCTGCTGTTTTTGGTTCTAGAAATCCTAGTAAGGAAATATTCTCGGAATCGGACGAAATCAACGCCCAGCATCCTATTTTTCCACGAAGCTTCTAGAACACCCGAGAGCCGCCAGAGGGGAGCCCTGGGGGCCCCACACAACACCCTGGCGCGGCCAGAGGGGGGGCCGCGCCCCCCTAGTGTGTGGGCCCACCAGGCCCCCTCCGAGGCTGCCCTTCCGCCTACTTAAGGTCTCCGTCGCGAAAACCCTATTACGTTCGACGAAACCGGAGAAAACCTTCCGGAGCCGTCGCCATCGCGAAGCCAAGATCCGGGGGACAGGAGTCTCCGTTCCGGCACGCCGTCGGGACGGGAAGTGCCCCCGGAAGGCTCCTCCATCGACACCACCGCCATCTTCATCAACGCTGCGGTCTCCCATGAGGAGGGAGTAGTTCTCCATCGAGGCTCGGGGCTGTACCGGTAGCTATGTGGTTCATCTCTCTCCTATGTACTTCAATACAATAATCTCATGAGCTGCCTTACATGATTGAGATTCATATGATGATGCTTGTAATCTAGATGTCATTATGCTAGTCAAGTGGGTTTTACTTATGTGATCTCCGGAGACTCCTTGTCCCACGTGTGTAAAGGTGACAGTGTGTGCACCGTGTGGGTCTCTTAGGCTATATTTCACAGAATACTTATTCACTATTATGAATGGCATAGTGAAGTGCTTATTTATATCCCTTTATGATTGCAATGTGTTTTGTATCACAATTTATCTGTGTGCTACTCTAGTGATGTTATTAAAGTAGTTTATTCCTCCCGCACGGTGTAATGGTGACAGAGTGTGTGCATCGTGTAGTACTTGGCGTAGGCTATGATTGTGATCTCTTGTAGATTATGAAGTTAACTATTGCTATGATGGTATTGATGTGATCTATGCCTCCTTTCGTAATGTGAAGGTGACAAGTGTGCATGCTATGTTAGTACTTGGTTTGGTTATGTTGATCTGTCATGCACTCTAAGGTTATTTAAACATGAACATCGAATATTGTGGAGCTTGTTAACTCCGGCATTGAGGGTTCGTGTAATCCTACACGCTTAGTGGTGTTCATCATCCAACAAGAGAGTGTAGAGTCTAGCATCTATTTATTTATTCTGTTATGTGATCAAAGTTGAGAGTGTCCACTAGTGAAAGTATGATCCCTAGGCCTTGTTCCTAAATATCGCTATCGCTGCTTGTTTACTCGTTTTATCGCATCTCTCATCGTCCGCAATATTACCACCATCAACCACACGCCAGTCCCGGGCAAAGCACTTTTCCGGTGCCGTTGCTACTGCTTATATTTATTCATACCACCTGTATTTCACTATCTCTTCGCCGAACTAGTGCACCTATTAGGTGTGTTGGGGACACAAGAGACTTCTTGCTTTGTGGTTGCAGGGTTGCTTGAGAGGGATATCTTTGACCTCTTCATCCCTAAGATCGATAAACCTTGGGTGATCCACTTAAGGGAAACTTGTTGCTGTTCTACAAACCTCTGCTCTTGGAGGCCCAACACTGTCTACAAGAATAGAAGCACCCGTAGACATCAAGCACTTTTCTCGGCGCCGTTGCCGGGGAGGAAAGGTAAAAGGCACTCATACTCCGGTCCCGGGTAAAGTACTTTTCTGTTGCCGTTGTGTGTGTGCTCGAAACTATTTCCTTTAGATCCTGCAATTGCATCTTTTTGTTTCTTGTTTACACTAGTTTGGCATAATGGACAACAATGAGCTTCTTATTCTATTTCCTGATTTAAGACATGGATGGTTTGATGCGAAAATTAAAAAACCCATGGAACATATTAGTATGAACACTTTGAATATCATTGTTTCTAATGATATAGAAAGTTCTAATCTTGGGGAAGCTGGTTTTGATGAGCATGATCTTTTTAGTCCCCCAAGCATTGAGGAGAAAATTTACTTTGATGATACTTTGCCTCCCATATATGATGATTATAATGATAGTAGTCTTTTAGTACCGCCTGTTATGGAGGATAAATTTGATTATGATTACAATATGCCTCCTATATTTGATGATGAAAATAGTAATGATAGCTACTTTGTTGAATTTGCTCCCACTACAATTAATAAAATTGATTATGCTTATGTTGGGAGTAGTACTAATTTTATGCATGAGACTCATGATAAGAATGCTTTATGTGATAGTTATATTGTTGAGTTTGATCATGATGCTACTGAAAGTTGTTATGAGAGAGGAAAATATGGTTGTAGAAATTTTCATGTTACTAAAATGCCTCTCTATGTGCTGAAATTTTTGAAGCTACACTTGTTCTATCTTCCTATGCTTGTTACTTTGCTCCTCATGAACTTGTTTATTTACAAGATTCATTTTCATAGGAAGCATGTTAGGCTTAAATGTGTTTTGAATTTGCCTCTTGATGCTCCCTTTTGCTTCAAATACTATCTCTTGCGAGTGCATCATTAAAACTGCTGAGCCCATCTTAATGGCTATAAAGAAAGAACTTCTTGGGAGATAACCCATGTGTTTATTTTTCTACAGTACTTTTATTTTGTATTTGAGTCTTGGAAGTTGTTACTACTGTAGCAACCTCTCCTTATCTTATTTTTATCGCATTGTTGTGCCAAGTAAAGTCTTTGATAGTAAGGTTCATACTAGATTTGGATTACTGCGCAGAAACAGATTTCTTGCTGTCACGAATCTAGGACTAATTCTCTGTAGGTAACTCAGAAAATTATGCCAATTTACGTGAGTGATCCTCAGATATGTACGCAACTTTCATTCAATTTGAGCATTTTCATTTGAGCAAGTCTGGTACCTCAATAAAATTCGTCTTTACGGACTGTTCTGTTTTGACAGATTCTGCCTTTTATTTCGCATTGCCTCTTTTGCTGTGTTGGATGGATTTCTTTGTTCCATTAACGTCCAGTAGCTTTGTGCAATGTCCAGAAGTGTTAAGAATGATTGTGTCACCTCTGAACATGTGAATTTTTGATTATGCATTAACCCTCTAATGAGTTTGTTTTGAGTTTGGTGTGGAGGAAGTTTTCAAGGGTCAAGAGAGGAGGATGATATACTATGATCAAGAAGAGTGAAGAGTCTAAGCTTGGGGATGCCCCCGTGGTTCACCCCTTCATATTTCAAGAAGACTCAAGCATCTAAGCTTGGGGATGCCCAAGGCATCCCCTTCTTCATCGACAACTTATCAGGTCATTTCTCTTGAAACTATATTTTTATTCGGTCACATCTTATGTACTTTACTTGGAGCGTCTGTTTGTTTTTGTTTTTGTTTGAATAAAATATGATCCATCATGCTTGTGTGGGAGAGAGACACGCTCCGCTGGTTCATATGAACACATGTGTTCTTAGCTCATAATGTTCATGGCGAAGGTTGAACTGCTTCGTTAATTGTTATATGGTTAGAAACGGGAAATGCTACATGTGGTAATTGATAAAATGTCTTGAATAATGTGATACTTGGCAATTATTGTGTTCATGTTTAAGCTCTTGCATCATATACTTTGCACCCATTAATGAAGAAATACATAGAGTTTGCTAAAATTTGGTTTGCATAATTGGTCTCTCTAAAGTCTAGATAATTTCTAGTATTGAGTTTGAACAACAAGGAAGACGGTGTAGAGTCTTATAATGTTTACAATATGTCTTTTATGTGAGTTTTGCTGCACCGGTTCATCCTTGTGTTTGTTTCAAATAACCTTGCTAGCCTAAGCCTTGTATCGAGAGGGAATACTTCTCATGCATCCAAAATCCTTGAGCCAACCACTATGCCATTTGTGTCCACCATACCTACCTACTACATGGTATTTCTCCGCCATTCCAAAGTAAATTTCTTGAGTGCTACCTTTAAATAATTCAAAATTTATCACCTCTGATTTGTGTCAATGTTTTATAGCTCATGAGGAAGTATGTGGTGTTTATCTTTCATTCTTGTTGGGCAGCTTTCACCAATGGACTAGTGGCTTCATCCGCTTATCCAATAATTTTGCAAAAAGAGCCGGCAATGGGATTCCCAGTCCCAAATTAATTAACCTAAATAGACACTCCTCCATGGTATGTGATTGTTGGACGGCACCCGAAGGATTCGGTTAGCCATGGCTTGAGAAAGCAAAGGTGGGGAGGAGTGTCATCATAATAAAACTAAAATAAAAAAGGCACTCCTTCATGGTATGAGATTGTTGGCAGGCACCCGAGGATTCGGTTAGCCATGGTTTGTCAAAGAAAGGTTGGAAGGAGTGCCACCCAAAAATAAAAATAATTCATGGGAGCCGCTCTTTGAAGGTTTGTCTAGCAAGGGGGTTAGAGTGCCTGATACGTCTCCAACGTATCGATAATTTCTTATGATCCATGCCATATTATTGATGATACCTACATGTTTTATGCACACTTTATGTCATATTCGTGCATTTTCTGGAACTAACCTATTAACAAGATGCCGAAGAGCCGCTTGTTGTTTTCTGCTGTTTTTGGTTTCAGTAAATCCTAGTAACGAAATATTCTCGGAATTGGACGAAATCAAGACCCAGGGTCCTATTTTGCCACGAAGCTTCCGGAAGACCGAAGAGGAGTCGAAGTGGGGCCACGAGGGGCCGCCACCATAGGGCGGCGCGGCCCAGGTCTTGGTCGCGCCGACCTGTAGTGTGGGGCCCCCGTGTGGCCCCCCAAGTTGCCCTTCCGCCTACTTAAAGCCTCCGTCGCGAAACCCCTGATGCGAAAAACCACGATACGGAAAACCTTCCAGAGACACCGCCGCCGCCAATCCCATCTCGGGGGATTCTGGAGATCTCCTCCGGCACCCCGCCGGAGAGGGGATTCATCTCCCGGAGGACTCTACACCGCCATGGTCGCCTCCGGAGTGATGAGTGAGTAGTTCACCCCTGGACTATGGGTCCATAGCAGTAGCTAGATGGTTGTCTTCTCCTCATTGTGCTTCATTGTTGGATCTTGTGAGCTGCCTAACATGATCAAGATCATCTATCCGTAATTCTATATGTTGTGTTTGTCGGGATCCGATGGATAGAGAATACCATGTTATGTTAATTATCAAGTTATTACCTATGTGTTGTTTATGATCTTGCATGCTCTCCGTTATTAGTAGAGGCTCTGGCCAAGTTGATGCTAGTAACTCCAAGAGGGAGTATTTATGCTCGATAGTGGGTTCATGCCTGCATTGACACCTGGGGAGTGACGAAACCCCTAAGGTTGTGTTGTGTTGTTGCCACTAGGGATAAAACATTGATGCTATGTCCGAGGATGTAGTTATTGATTACATTACGCACCATACTTAATGCAATTGTCTGTTGTTAGCAACTTAATACTGGAAGGGGTTCGGACGATAACCTGAAGGTGGACTTTTTAGGCATAGATGCAGCTGGATGGCGGTCTATGTACTTTGTCGTAATGCCCAATTAAATCTCACCGTACTTATCATGACATGTATGTGCATTGTTATGCCCTCTCTATTTGTCAATTGCCCGACTGTAATTTGTTCACCCAACATGCTTTTATCTTATGGGAGAGACACCTCTAGTGAACTGTGGACCCCGGTCCATTCTTTAATACTGAAATACAAATCTGTTGCAATACTTATTTTTACTGTTTTCTCTGCAAACAATCATCTTCCACACAATATGGTTAATCCTTTGTTACAGCAAGCCGGTGAGATTGACAACCTCACTGTTTCGTTGGGGCAAAGTACTTTGGTTGTATTGTGCAGGTTCCACTTGGCGCCGGAATCTCTGGTGTTGCGCCGCACTACATCCCGCCGCCATCAACCTTCAACGTGCTTCTTGGCTCCTCCTGGTTCGATAAACCTTGGTTTCTTTCTGAGGGAAAACTTGCTGCTGTGCGCATCATACCTTCCTCTTGGGGTTCCCAACGAACGTGTGAAATACACGCCATCAAGCATATTTTCTGGCGCCGTTGCCGGGGAGATCAAGACACGCTGCAAGGGGGAGTCTCCACTTCTCAATCTCTTTACTTTGTTTTTGTCTTGCTTTATTTTATTTACTACTTTGTTTGCTGCACTTATATCAAAACACAAAAAAAATAGTTGCTAGTTTTACCTTATTTACTGTCTTGTTTGCTATATCAAAAACACAAAAAAAATTAGTTACTTGTATTTACTTTATCTAGTTTGCTTTATTTACTATTGCTAAAATGAGTAATCTTGAAGTTGAAGTTCGTTCGTTTAAGCAAGAAGGGGGAGAATGTTTAAAAGATGCTTGGTATAGAATTAGTGATGCCCATAATAGGTGTACTAAGAAACACTCCACCACTATCCTACTCAGGAATTTTTATGTTGGTATCTCTAGCTGGAATAGATATGTTCTTGATTGTCTCGCGGGAGGTAACTTCCTAGGCGCTCCCGCTTTAGAATCTAGTTGCATTATTGAGAGTTTATTTGGAACACCACCTGTTAATGAAACTAAAATTGAAACCTCCCTTGAGAATGTTATGAAAAAATTGGAAACCATAGAGAAAAATTTCAGTGTTGAAACTAAGTTGGAGATGTTACTTGATAAAACTGACAAACTTGATAAATCCTTAGGAGAAATTGATGAAATAATTAATGTCCTAGGAACTTGTGTTGATCATGATAATCAAATTAATAGGATTGGTGAACTTGAAAAAGCTATGGGAACCTTGGGTTCAACCTTTTCATCTTTACAGTTTAGAGAGAAAGCTTATGTGGGAAAGGAGCAAAAGTTTATGTATGTCTCTAAAGTGTCTAAACCAAAGAAATATTATTAAAGGCCTAAAATTGACAAAGCCCTTAGTACCACTACAGATGGGGGAGCTTATGATATCAATGCTCCATCTCGCGATAATACTTGAGTTACACTTTCTGCGCCTAGCTGAAAGGCGTTAAAGAAAAGCGCTTATGGGAGACAACCCATGTTTTTACTAAAGTATTTTTGTTTTATATTTGAGTCTTGGAAGTTTTTTACTACTGTAGCAACCTCTCCTTATCTTAGTTTTATGTTTTGTTGTGCCAAGTAAAGTCTTTGATAGTAAAGTAAGTACTAGATTTGGATTACTGCGCAGTTCCAGATTTCTTTGCTGTCACGAATCTGGGTCTACCTCCCTGTAGGTAGCTCAGAAAATTAAGCCAATTTACGTGCATGATCCTCAGATATGTACACAACTTTCATTCAATTTGGTCATTTTCATTTGAGCAAGTCTGGTGCCCTAATAAAATCCATCTTTACGGACTGTTCTGTTTTGACAGATTCTGCCTTTTATTTTGCATTGCCTCTTTTGCTATGTTGGATGAATTTCTTTGATCCATTAATTTCCAGTAGCTTTATGCAATGTCCAGAAGTGTTAAGAATGATTGTGTCACCTCTGAACATGTTAATTTTTATTGTGCACTAACCCTCTAATGAGTTGTTTCGAGTTTGGTGTGGAGGAAGTTTTCAAGGATCAAGAGAGGAGTATGATGCAATATGATCAAGGAGAGTGAAAGCTCTAAGCTTGGGGATGCCCCGGTGGTTCACCCCTGCATATTCTAAGAAGACTCAAGCGTTTAAGCTTGGGGATGCCCAAGGCATCCCCTTCTTCATCGACAACATTATCAGGTTCCTCCCCTGAAACTATATTTTTATTCCGTCACATCTTATGCACTTTGCTTGGAGCGTCGGTTTGTTTTTGTTGTTTTTGTTTTGTTTGAATAAAATGGATCCTATCATTCACTTTGTGGGAGAGAGACACGCTCCGCTGTAGCATATGGACAAGTATGTCCTTAGGCTCTACTCATAGTATTCATGGCGAAGTTTCTTCTTCGTTAAATTGTTATATGGTTGGAATTGGAAAATACTACATGTAGTAACTCTAAAAATGTCCTGGATAATTTGATACTTGGCAATTGTTGTGCTCATGTTTAAGCTCTTGCATCATATACTTTGCACCCATTAATGAAGAAACACTTAGAGCTTGCTAATTTGGTTTGCATATTTGGTTTCTCTAGAGTCTAGATAATATCTAGTATTGAGTTTTGAACAACAAGGAAGACGGTGTAGAATCTTATAATGTTTACAATATGTCTTTTATGTGAGTTTTGCTGTACCGTTCATCCTTGTGTTTGTTTCAAATAACCTTGCTAGCCTAAACCTTGTATCGAGAGGGAATACTTCTCATGCATCCAAAATCCTTGAGCCAACCACTATGCCATTTGTGTCCACCATACCTACCTACTACATGGTATTTATCCGCCATTCCAAAGTAAATTGCTTGAGTGCTACCTTTAAAATTCCATCATTTACCTTTGCAATATATAGCTCATGGGACAAATAGCTTAAAAACTATTGTGGTATTGAATATGTACTTATGCACTTTATCTCTTATTAAGTTGCTTGTTGTGCGATAACCATGTTTCTGGGACGCCATCAACTATTCTTTGTTGAATATCATGTGAGTTGCTATGCATGTCCGTCTTGTCTGAAGTAAGAGAGATCTACCACGTTAATGGTTGGAGCATGCATATTGTTAGAGAAGAACATTGGGACGCTAACTAAAGCCATGATTCATGGTGGAAGTTTCAGTTTTGGACATATATCCTCAATCTCATATGAGAATAATAATTGTTGCCACATGCTTATGCATTAAAGAGGAGTCCATTATCTCGTTGTCCATGTTGTCCCGGTATGGATGTCTAAGTTGAGAATAATCAAAAGCGAGAAATCCAAAATGCGAGCTTTCTCCTTAGACCTTTGTACAGGCGGCATGGAGGTACCCCATTGTGACACTTGGTTAAAACATGTGTATTGCGATGATCCGGTAGTCCAAGCTAATTAGGACAAGGTGCGGGCACTATTAGTATACTATGCATGAGGCTTGCAACTTGTAAGATATAATTTACATAACTCATATGCTTTATTACTACCGTTGACAAAATTGTTTCATGTTTTCAAAATAAAAGCTCTAGCACAAATATAGCAATCGATGCTTTCCTCTTTGAAGGACCATTCTTTTTACTTTTATGTTGAGTCAGCTTCACCTATCTCTCTCCACCTCAAGAAGCAAACACTTGTGTGAACCGTGCATTGATTCCTACATACTTGCATATTGCACTTGTTATATTACTCTATGTTGACAATTATCCATGAGATATATATGTTACAAGTTGAAAGCAACCGCTGAAACTTAATCTTCCTTTGTGTTGCTTCAATACCTTTACTTTTATTTATTGCTTTATGAGTTAACTCTTATGCAAGACTTATTAATGCTTGTCTTGAAGTACTATTCATGAAAAGTCTTTGCTTTATGATTCACTTGTTTACTCATGACATTACCATTGTTTTGATCACTGCATCCACTACATATGTTTACAAATAGCATGATCAAGGTTATGATGGCATGTCACTTCAGAAATTATCTTTGTTATCGTTTTACCTACTCGGGACGAGCAGTAACTAAGCTTAGGGATGCTGATACGTCTCCAACGTATCGATAATTTCTTATGATCCATGCCATATTATTGATGATACCTACATGTTTTATGCACACTTTATGTCATATTCGTGCATTTTCTCGGAACTAACCTATTAACAAGATGCCGAAGAGCCGCTTGTCTGTTTTCTCGTTGTTTTTGGTTTCGTAAATCCTAGTAACGAAATATTCTCGGAATTGGACGAAATCAAGACCCGTGGTCCTATTTTGCCACGAAGCTTCCGGAAGACCGAAGAGGAGTCGAAGTGGGGCCACGAGGGGCCGCCACCATAGGGCGGCGCGGCCCAGGTCTTGGCCGCGCCGACCTGTAGTGTGGGGCCCCCGTGTGGCCCCCCAAGTTGCCCTTCCGCCTACTTAAAGCCTCCGTCGCGAAACCCCTGATGCAAAAAACCACGATACGGAAAACCTTCCAGAGACGCCGCCGCCGCCAATCCCATCTCGGGGGATTCTGGAGATCTCCTCCGGCACCCTGCCGGAGAGGGGATTCATCTCCCGGAGGACTCTACAGAAACCCCTAAGGTTGTGTTGTGCTGTTGCCACTAGGGATAAAACTTTGATGCTATGTCCGAGGATGTAGTTATTGATTACATTACGCACCATACTTAATGCAATTGTCTGTTGTTAGCAACTTAATACTTGAAGGGGTTCGGACGATAACCTCGAAGGTGGACTTTTTAGGCATAGATGCAGTTGGATGGCGGTCTATGTACTTTGTCGTAATGCCCAATTAAATCTCACTCGTACTTATCATGACATGTATGTGCATTGTTATGCCCTCTCTATTTGTCAATTGCCCGACTCGTAATTTGTTCACGCAACATGCTTTTATCTTATGGGAGAGACACCTCTAGTGAACTGTGGACCCCGGTCCATTCTTTAATACCGAAATACAAATCTGCTGCAATACTTGTTTTTACCGTTTTCTCTCGCAAACAATCATCTTCCACACAATACGGTTAATCCTTTGTTACAGCAAGCCGGTGAGATTGACAACCTTATCGTTTCGTTGGGGCAAAGTACTTTGGTTGTGTTGTGCAGGTTCCACGTTGGCGCCGAAATCTCCGGTGTTGCGCCGCACTACATCCCGCCGCCATCAACCTTCAACGTGCTTCTTGGCTCCTCCTGGTTCGATAAACCTTGGTTTCTTTCCGAGGGAAAACTTGCTGCTGTGCGCATCATACCTTCCTCTTGGGGTTCCCAACGAACGTGTGAAATACACGCCATCAGTGCCCACTACCATTCATTGACAACAACAAACACCTCTCAAAATTCTACTTTTATGCTCTCTTTATGTTTTCAAAACCAAAGCTCTAGCACAAATATGGCAATCAATGCTTCCCTCTGCGAAGGGCCATTCTTTTACTTTCATGTTGAGTCAGTTCACCTATTTCTCTCCACCTCAAGAAGCAAACACTTGTGTGAACTGTGCATTGATTCCTACATACATGCATATTGCACTTGTTATATTACATTACATTGACAATATCCATGAGATATACATGTTATAAGTTGAAAGCAACCGCTGAAACTTAATCTTCCTTTGTGTTGCTTCAATACCTTTACTATGAATTTATTGCTTTATGAGTTAACTCTTATGCAAGACTTATTGATGCTTGTCTTGAAAGTACTATTCATGAAAAGTCTTTGCTTTATGATTCATTTGTTTACTCATGTCATTACCATTGTTTTGATCGCTGCATTCATTACATGTGTTTACAATAGTATGATCAAGGTTATGATGGCATGTCACTCCGGAAATTATCTTTGTTATCGTTTACTCCGCTCGGGACGAGCAGGAACTAAGCTTGGGGATGCCGATACGTCTCCGACGTATCGATAATCTCTTATGTTCCATGCCACATTATTGATGATATCTACATGTTTTATGCATACTTTATGTCATATTTATGCATTTTCCGGAACTAACCTATTGACGAGATGCCGAAGGGCCGCTTGCTCGTTTTCTGCTGTTTTTGGTTCCGTAAATCCTAGTAAGGAAATATTCTCTGAATCGGACGAAATCAACGCCCAGCATCCTATTTTTCCACGAAGCTTCCAGAACACCCGAGAGCCGCCAGAGGGGAGCCCTGGGGGCCCCACACAACACCCTGGCGTGGCCAGAGGGGGGGGCCGCGCCCCCCTAGTGTGTGGGCCCACCAGGCCCCCCGAGGCTGCCCTTTCGCCTACTTAAGGTCTCCGTCGCGAAAACCCTATTACGTTCGACGAAACCAGAGAAAACCTTCCAGAGCCGCCGCCATCGCGAAGCCAAGATCTGGGCGACAGGAGTCTCTGTTCCGGCACGCCGCCGGGACGGGGAAGTGCCCCCGGAAGGCTCCTCCATCGACACCACCGCCATCTTCATCAACGCTGCTGTCTCCCATGAGGAGGGAGTAGTTCTCCATCGAGGCTCGGGGCTGTACCGGTAGCTATGTGGTTCATCTTTCTCCTATGTACTTCAATACAATAATCTCATGAGCTGCCTTACATGATTGAGATTCATATGATGATGCTTGTAATCAAGATGTCATTATGCTAGTCAAGTGGGTTTTACTTATGTGATCTCCGGAGACTCCTTGTCCCACGTGTGTAAAGGTGACAGTGTGTGCACCGTGTGGGTCTCTTAGGCTATATTTCACGAATACTTATTCACCGTTATGAATGGCATAGTGAAGTGCTTATTTATATCCCTTTATGATTGCAATGTGTTTTGTATCACAATTTATCCGTGTGCTACTCCAGTGATGTTATTAAAGTAGTTTATTCCTCCCGCACGGTGTAATGGTGACAAGTGTGTGCATCGTGTAGTACTTGGCGTAGGCTATGATTGTGATCTCTTGTAGATTATGAAGTTAACTATTGCTATGATGGTATTGATGTGATCTATGCCTCCTTTCGTAGTGTGAAGGTGACAAGTGTGCATGCTATGTTAGTACTTGGTTTGGTTATGTTGATATGTCATGCACTCTAAGGTTATTTAAACATGAACATCGAATATTGTGGAGCTTGTTAACTCCGGCATTGAGGGTTCGTGTAATCCTACACGCTTAGTGGTGTTCATCATCCAACAAGAGAGTGTAGAGTCTAGCATCTATTTATTTATTCTGTTATGTGATCAAAGTTGAGAGTGTCCACTAGTGAAAGTATGATCCCTAGGCCTTGTTCCTAAATATTGCTATCGCTGCTTGTTTACTGTTTTGCTGCATCTCTACTGTCCGCAATATTATCACCATCAACCACACGCCAGTCCTGGGCAAAGCACTTTTCTGGTGCCGTTGCTACTGCTTATATTTATTCATACCACCTCGTATTTCACTATCTCTTCGCCGAACTAGTGCACCTATTAGGTGTGTTGGGGACACAAGAGACTTCTTGCTTTGTGGTTGCGGGGTTGCTTGAGAGGGATATCTTTGACCTCTTCCTCCCTGAGATCGATAAACCTTGGGTGATCCACTTAAGGGAAACTTGCTGCTGTTCTACAAACCTCTGCTCTTGGAGGCCCAACACTGTCTACAAGAATAGAAGCACCCGTAGACATCAGGGAAGTGCCCCCGGAAGTCTTCTTCATCGACGCCACCGCCTCCATCATGCTCCGTGAGTAGTTCCCCCATGGACTACGGGTTCTAGCAGTAGCTAGTTGGTACTCTCTCTCCCATGTACTTCAATACAATGATCTCATGAGCTGCCTTACATGATTGAGATTCATCCGATGTAATCAGTGTTGTGTTTGCTGGGATCCGATGAATTGTTACATTATGATCAGTCTATCTATAAAGTTTGTGAAGTTATTGTTGTTGCAATCTTGTTGTGTTTAATGCTTGTCACTAGTGCACGAGTGGCATGATCTTAGATTTAAACTCTATAATTATTGCTTAAATTGTATCTACAAGTTGTTTGCACATGTCTATGTCCGGAACCCGAGGCCCCAGAGTGACGCAAGAATCGGGATAACTGGAGGGGAAGGCTTAGATATGAGGATCACATATTTTCACCAAGTGTTAGTGCTTTGTTCCGGTGCTCTATTAAAAGGAGTACCTTAATTACCAGTAGATTCCCTTGAGGCCCAGCTGCCACCAGATGGTAGGACAAAAGATGTTATGCAAATTTCTCATTGCGAGCACGTATGATTATATATGGAAAAAATGCCTACATGATTAATAAACTTGATGTTCTGTCTTAATGCTATTTCAATCCTATCAATTGCCCAACTGTAATTTGTTCACCCAACACTTGTTATTGGAGAGTTACCGCTAGTGTAGATAGCTGGGAACCTCGGTCCATCTTTCATCATCAAATACTCACTCGGTCCTATATGCCATTAGAAGTAGTATCAACTATTTTCTGGTGCCATTGCCTCCGTGTTACTGCTATCGCTGCTGTGTTACTCGTTACTATTGCTCTCATATTATCGCTGCTTTCACATCACCCTCGTTACTAGTGCTTTTCCAGGTGCAGCTGAATTGACAACTCAGTTGTTAAGGCTTATAAGTATTCTTTGTCTCCCCTTGTGTCGAATCAATAAATTTGGGTTTTACTTTCCTCGAAGACTGTTGCGATCCCCTATACTTGTAGGCTATCAAAGTGGCACCGAAAAAGAGAGTCCAACTGGTTTTGACATGCGGATATGTCTATGAAGAAATGTTGTGTATGGCCTGACAAACAATTGCCTTAGAGCAGGTCTAACAGACCCCGTAAAACACCCAAACCCGTATAATAACTGCCAGAATACGGGTTTGAGCTCTACCCGGCCGTCTAGCAGGCCCCGTAAAAACGGCCCCCGCATCAATTTTTGCTGGTTTCGATTACGGGGCGGACCTTCGCCCCTTACTTGTGCGGGGTGGGAGGCCAAATACAGGGCCAACCCCTCACTCGTGGCGGGCTGAAATTTCAGAAAATCTAACTACTTTCGCGATTCGCCTCGCCGGAATCCGGCTTAATTCCGACGAACTGCGGGGCGGGGCTGGCCGGAGCGAGGCGGGGCGAGGGCGGGGCTGGCCGGAGCGAGCACGGCCGGAGCGGGGCGGGGCTGGCCGGAGAGAGGCGGGGCGAGGGCGGCGCAGCCATGGCCGGGGCGGGGCGAGGGCAGCGCGGTCGGGAGCGGGGCGGCCAGGGCGGGGCGAGGGCGGGGCGAGGGCGCCCGGGGCGGCGCGGCCGGGGCCGGGCCGGGCGAGGCGAGGGCGGCCGGGGCGGCGCGGCCATGGCCGGGGCGGGGCGAGGGCGGCGCGGTCGGGAGCGGAGCGGGGCGAGGGCGGCCGGGGCCGGGGCAGGGTGAGGCGAGGGCGGCCGGGTGCGGCCGGGGGTGGCACGGCCATGGCCGGAGGCGGGGGAGCAGGGAGCACGGTGGCTAGAGGAAGAAGATGGAAGGATTTTTTTTTATTCGGCATATTTTGGGAATATTCCCTTTTACAGGGTGAGTTTACAGGTTCTGCTAGATTGGACGCGTTTTTGGCCGGTGACAAACGAATACAGGGCCCTCTACTCGCGTTTTAAGGAGCGAAAAAATACGGAACCTGTTAGACATGCTCTTACCAAATCATCAAACACATAACCTAAGAGAGAGTAGCCAGATGTCAGTAGTTAAAGCCAAGAGTTTCAAAATACTACTGGTAAAAACGAAGGGTGTGTCTAATGCTCAGTTACTGAGCACTAGCTTAGTACTCCGTAGATTGACATCATCGAATTTACTTTATACTTGGTCGGTTGAATTTTGTTGTGATTTGTTGGGCCTCTCTCTTGTGGGTTTACGTTGAGTCGTTTGACCAGTTATCTTTCATTGGAGGAAAAAGCTGTATTTCCTCCGGAGGTTCCCGTCTCTGGCAGCCTCCGACGTGAGCGTGTGACGCGTGTCCCGGTCCCACCACCTCTCCTCCCATCTAATCTAATTTCCCTTCGTCCTCATCCTCCCAAACTTTCTTGCCGCCCCGACAACAGAGCACAGCAGAGTCCGTCTCCGCGCCGACCATCCTCTACGGAGCACGCCGCCGCCTCCTTTCCTCGCGACGGTCGGCCTCAAAGGAGCGCTCCGCCGCCTCCTTCCCCGCGACGACCGCAGGGCACCATCCCGCGGGGCGCCGGATCATCCGCCGCGACGGCAGCCGCCTCCATCCCGCGCGCCGTCGGTCCCGGCTCCACGGCGGACCTCTCCCTCGGCCGCTTACCTCCGATCCCGAGCTCCCTTCCGTCGCGCTGCTGCAATTCAGAGGAGCGCCCTGGCGCTGCCGGCCGCGCGCTGCTGAAAGGGGATCTCGGGCTTACTGTAAGTCACTGGAGATGCAAATGGGCGCCGCCGGAGCTGGAAGGGCCACCACGCGGAGCTGCAAAGGATCATGGTCGACGCTGCAACGGCCTCCCGTCTGAGCTGCGAAGGCCCATCGCATATGCTGCATGGCCTGCCGGTGGAGCTACATGCAGCAACCGGTGGTGCTGCCGGCGGAGCGACGGAGCGGCGGAGCTGCAAGGAGCGGAAGGGGGTGCTTCAATGGTGCGCCACCGGAGCTGCAAAGGTGCGCCGCCGGAGCTTCAAAGGTGAGCCACCGGAGCTGCAAAGGTGCGCCGCCGGAGCTGCAAAGGTGCGCCGCCGGAGCTTCAAAGGTGCGCCGCCGGAGCTGCAAAGGTGCGCTGCCGGAGCTGCAAAGGTGCGCCGCCGAAGCTAAAAGCGACGAATGCCGCCGTTGTTAGACCGCCTCCGTGCTGCAAGCCCGCCGACGAGCATCGTCGTAGTGCTGTTGCAAGCTCACGGCGGTGCTGTTTTTCGTCACCAACGACTACTCCCCGGTGCTCCTCTCCGACGGCGTGCTATTCCGGCGACAATGGCCGGCGGCGCAGTATTCTCCGGCGACGCGGTCTTCCGGCAACAATGGTCGGTGTCCGGTGATGTGCTGGAGTTCTAGGCCTGGGGCTGTCGGTGTTCATGTCCGTGTGTTTGTTTATGGTGGAGGACCAGTTGGAGGTGGGTGACGAAAATTTATTTTCCTTTGTACACGTGTCAAGCGGGGAACCCGGAGGCTCGGGGGCTTGAAATCCTCCGGAGGATTATCAGCACGCCCCTTCATTGGACCACTCGTTGGACCACGTAATAAGCTTGGCTAGAACAACTTGCTAATTAATCAATACATGGTTTGCTACGTATGTGCTAGCTCACATCCATACTTCATAGCAAGCTGGCTAGACACGCTAGTTGAAAAGAAGCAACACTTTTCTTACTCGTTCTTCTTTCTTTCTTTCTTTCTTTCTTTTCTTTAGCAAGAAAAACACATAAGTTAATTTTCCAAATGATTTTTGAAACGAAAAAAAATAATCAGCATGACTGCATACATGTGCAACCGCTAGCTAAGCTAGGTGCATGCATATCAAACGAGAGCTGCTATACACACGATCTATTTTGTCCCATCTATGTACGACGTGCACCATCTAACCAGCAATACTTGAGAGCAAAGTCAAGCAGGCCGCAGGATAGCTCATCGTACATGCATCGGACACACATTGTCGTACGTATAGAAGTTTCGATACCAAAAGAAATAAATCACATCGCTACTTACTCGTACATGCGGTCATATCTGACTTGAGCTACCATGACCGTACCCGTAGGCAGAACGATCTCTTCCTGAATTTTTACGGGACACTAGCTAAAGTCGACCTCACTTGCAACTTAAGAGTAAGCAATGCCACATGTAACCGGGCAGTAAATGTCAGTTGCGATACCACTTGCAACTGTGATTTTTTTGAATTTAGTATGGATTTTGAAGTATTTCTCTCTTAGTTGCAAATTCACTTGTAAATGGAAAATAAATCTAGTTGCAACACACTTACAAGTGAGAAAAAACAGAAATTCGAGCACGGATTTCGGACCATTTCTCTCGCAGTTGCAAGTCCACTAGTAATTACGAAACAAACCAAGTTGGGATCACACTTGCAAGTCAACTTGCAACTAGGGAACAAAATATCAGTTGAGACCTCACTTGCAACCGAAAAAAATCAGGGTTAGCACGGACTTTGGTGAATTTCTCGCCTAGTTGCAACTCCACTTGCAAGTAGCCAACAAAGGTCAGTTGCGACCCCACTTACAACTTGCACAAAGAGAAACTTGGGGTTAGCATGGATTCATGCGCATCTCTCTCAGTTGCAACTCCACTTGTAATTGGGCAATAAAGGGCGGTTGCAACTGTACTCGCAACTAGGTCAAAAATAGAAATTAGGGGTTGGCACGTATTTCAGAGCATTTTTTCTTAGTTGCAACTCCACTTGCAACTGGCCAACAAAGGTCAGTTGCGACCCCACTTGCAACTTGTACAAAGAGAATTTGGCGTTAGCATGGATTCGTGCATATTTCTTTCTCAGTTGCAACTCCACTTGCAATTGGACAATAAAGATCGGTTGTGACTCCACTTGCAACTTGGGAAAAATCAAATTCGGGGTTAGCATGGATTTCAGAGCGTTTCTTTCTTAGTTACACCTCCACTTGCAACTGGCCAACAAAGATCAGTTGCGACCCCCATTTACAATTAGAACAAAGAGAAATTCAAGGTTAGGACAGATTCGGAGCATTTCAATCTCGCTTGCAACCTCACTTGCAACTGGCCAACAAAGGCCAGTTGCAACCCCATTTGTAACTAGAGCAAAGAGAAATTCGGGGTTAGGATAGAATTTGGAGCATTTCTCTCTCATTTAAAACTCCACTCGCAACTATGAAACAAAGGTCAGTTGCGACGCCACTTGCAACTGGGACAAAAGTACACATTCGGGGTTAGCATAGATTCGAGGGCATTTCTCCCATAGTTACAACTCCACTTGCAACTGGGCGAAATAGATGTCACTATTAGAAAAAATCCTATAGCAGAATGGGTCCCACTAGAGCACCAAATAAATTGTACACCAACTCGGCCTGGTAGTGTTGGCTCGCGGACGTGGCGGTAGCCAAAATTGATCCGCCGTCGGTAGGGTTTTCCCTTCTGGTGTGTAGTCTACTCGGGGAAGAAGAATATTGTGTTTCGGAGAACTAACCTTGTTTATTTGGGGGCAAAAAATATTGTGTCCAAAAAAGACATTTCGTCTAGTAAGGGGAACAAGATTTTGCATCCCAAGAATAAATCTCGTTTATGTAGGGAACAAGAAATATTGCTTATAAAAAAATAAATCTCTTCTATTCAAGAAATAAAAAATAGTGTGACCTCGAGTTAAGGAAAAGTGGCATAAATAAACAAATAAAAATTAAGTCTAGAGAAAAAATGTTAGAGAATGAAAATAGAAAAAACGAGTAAAAGAAACATATATGAAAGAGAAAAAATGAGAAATGAAAACAAAGCCAAACTAAATCCTATCTAGAAGCAACACATACCTACAAATGAGAAAGGAACACCAGGTAAAAAAATGAAACTCTAAACGAACCATATCAAATGGAAAACAAATGAATACAAGCCGATGCACAATACTAACAACGTCCACGCGGCAGTGCAGTGGTAGCACCACTCGCCTTGTGTTTTTTTTTAACATAAAATTTTATTCATCTAGGAGCGTTTTACAGAGAGAAGCGTGAAAGGTAGCACGCTGGTTTCAGAGAGAGTTTCTCCGATTGGACAAAGTCCTGCATCTGAACATAGTCCTGCAACAGAATAGTACAGGTTCTATTTTGCAATTTTGAAGCTAGCCTTGCAAGATGACGAGCCTTGACGTTGTTTTCCCTGTTTATGTGACAAACGTTGCTTCGCTTGAAAACAGGGCTACTTTGAATCTGAGCTAGCAGTGGCATGTTGTCCCAGTGCCCTGGAGCGGAGAAAATATTTGTCGCTTTTGCCGCGGAAGCTAGTACTGAGCAATCCGCGAGTCTGGTCGCAAGCATCAGACCAAAAGTCTCGGCCTGAAGAGGAGAAGAAGCCGGAGGGGACATTGCCGAGATGTGAAGTTGTTTGACATGGTGATTATTTTCAATAATTTGAATGAAGACTCCAATTCCTGCTTGTTTAGTGGTGTTGCTTGGTTGCATTTCCCACGCAGTGTCACAGAAGATTGTGTTGCCTGCAAAAGAGTTTGGACTTTTTATTGCCGGCAGAAGTAGATGATTCTGTAAGTAATTAACACCATGATCTTTAGCAGGGGTCGCGCCATCTAATTTGGATCCTTTGATGATAACATTTGCTGTTGCGTACACTTGAGGATGGCCTGCAATATTTCCTAGCAAAGAGAGCATCGTTTCGAGATTTCCAAAGGCACCACAAAAAGGTATATAAACTAGTAAGAGTAATATGTGGATGGTCGGAGTTAAGCAAACTTTGGATTATGTTAGGAATAGAGTGATTAGTTTCAGCTAGAATTTTAATTTTAATAAACCATGGTGAACAGAACTATGCAGCTTTAGAAAAAGGGAAAAGGAAAAATATGTGCATTTCATCTTCTGTGTTGTCACACCTGGAGTAGTTTTTATGTATGTGTTTAGAGAACTTACTTGCTCTCTTACCTGTAGGAAGTGCTTTCCCTAGAAGCCTCCAAGCAAAAGTCTGTACCCGTGGCGCCATGTGCTTATCCTGCAAGACCTAGTTTAGAAGAGCAATAGTTTGTGGATGAACAATTTTTGGCCGTTGTCTTGCTGGCTGATCAAGGTTGTTGAAGCAATGTTTATACGCACTTTTGGAGGGGAAATTGCCTGCAGGTGTTAGTTTCCAAATCAAAGTATCTTGTCCAACAACTTTAAGTATGGGAGTCTGAAGAATATCATCATTTGCTATCTCAGGACTGAATAGAGAGTTAATAAGATCAGCATTCCATTCCATTTGGTTTGGCAACCAGAGTTCTTTCACGGTAGCAGGGTAGATAAAAGATGTTCTTGAATAATTAGATGATCATAAATTTCTTCCCATCTCGAGAACCAAGGGGAGCTCCAAACAGAACTATTCATATCTACCATGTGATAGGTACAGACTGAAATTAAGAGGGGCTTTACCTTGAGAACTGCAGCCCAGAAAGCTGATTTTGCTCTCCAGATGGACCGTGGTGATATTTTTCCTTGAGGATCAAAGCAATCTGGCTGTGTGGTTCTTTTGGCAGAAAGAATCATGCCGCAGAAAGAATGATCCCCTGGTTGATTTCCTGCAAGTTCCTGATACCTAAGCCACCAATTTTCTTTTCAGTGCAAATGTCAGCCCACGCTCTGAGACACAAGCATTTAGTAGTAGGCTCATCTCTTACACCTATCCACCAGAAATTTCTAATGATAGCAGTGAGTTTTGCAATAAATATTTTGAAGAAAAGAATATTAGACATGTAATAAACATGTATGGAGGCAAAAAAAAGATTTAATAAGTGTGAGCCTAGCAGCATGTGAGAGTCGGTTTGCCTTATAAGCTGAAAGTTTGGATTTAAATTTATCGTAGACAAAATTGTAGGTTGCAGATCAGTCCTTTGCAGGCAAGATAAGTGGATGACCAAGATGGATGGTGTTGGCATCTAAATCCGGAACCTGAAATATTTGTTTTATGTCTTGTTTAGCCAGCAAAGTTACACTTTTACTAAATAAAATGGCTGATTTGTTCCAATTGGGGAGCTGACCCGAATGTCGACAAAGTTGATGTAAAATATTGGAAATAGTAGAAGCCTCCTGTACATTAGCTTTACCACATACTAGCAAATCATCGGTAAACATTAAAGAGTGGATAGGAGGGCATTCTGGTCCAAGAGAGATACCTGATAGGTGGTTGGCTTGCAGCGCTTCTTGGAGTGCTAGAGATAGTTCATTCACTGCAAGAACAAAAAATGAAGGCGACACGGGTGTCGGATACCTCTACTACTTTTGAAGTGAGCAAAAGATTGACCATTTATAATAACATAAAAGTTCTGCGTAGAAATACAGGCATGTATAAGATTTATGAAATGATGACTATGTAGCTCTTTACGTTGCAAAGCCGAGGCAATGAAGTGCCACTCTAACCTGTCAAAAGCTTTTGCCAAATCTATTTTGATCATAAAATCTTGGCTATCCCAAGAAGATAGAGAGAAAGAATGTGTAATTTCTTGAGCAACTATGATGTTATTTGAAATACGCCTACCTTTGACGAAAGCTTGTTGTGAGGGATGCACATAGTCAGGCAAGTACTTTTCAAACGATTCACAAGCGTTTTTGCAATAAGTTTGTAAATCACATTGCACAAGCTGATTGGCCTATAATCAGAAGGTAGATGGCAAGCCAATTTTTTCGGAATGAGGGCAATGTGTGTGTCATTGAGATGGGCTGGAAGTATACATGTGTTGTTGAAATTGTTGATCAAAGCCGTGACATCATCCCCTATCCAACTCCAGGCCGCCAAGTAGAAGGTTACATTGAAGCCATCCGGTCCCGGCGATGCATTCTTTTTCATAGATTTGAGTGTCTCCCAAATTTCCTGCTTACTTGGGATCGAGTTGGTGACATCTGGTGATTCATGAAGAAAGCTTGTGATTGTTAGTGTCCTGCCATTGTTAGCGCGGTTCGAGGAGAAAATATTTTTGAAATAGCTTACAAATTTAGCTACAATATCATTGGGGTCATGAAGATGATTACCATGAGCATCTCCAACAGAGGCTATTTGGTTTCGTCGTCTACGCTTAAGTACAACATTATGAAAATAGGAAGTGTTCCTATCACCTTCAGCCGCCCAATGCTTCTTTTCCCTTTGCATGTAGTATTCTCTAAGTTTTGTCATGGTTTCTTCATATTGTCCAATAAGTGTAGCCTCCATTGAGTGATCTTGATCATGTATTGGTTTGACCTGTGTGGCATTGATCTGATCTTGAATTGTTTCTAGTTGTTCTTGTATGTTTTTTTTTCTTTTTACACCACCTCTTTAATGTTCCTGCAAGGTTAGTGGTCCTAGCATGGAAAGGCTTATTAATAAAAGAGGTCCAAGCATTCTTTGCAATGCCCTCAAAATCGTCTTCAGAGGTCCACCAGTTTTCAAATTCAAAGTGAAGTTTGGGCCTATAGAATTGAGATTCAGTGGAAAGCAAAATAGGAGCATGATCACCGACAATGATAGGCAAGTTAAAAACATTAGTGTTGGGAAACACACTACACCATTCAGCCTTTGCAAAACAACGATCTAGCCTTTGCAAAATAAGATTAGAAGAAGAACGATTGTTCGACCAAGCATAAGCCGGACCGCTGTAACCCATACCAAAGAGACGACAATGCTTAACATAGAAATTAAAAGCACGCATATGGTACCTATTTAAATTAACTGAAGTGGTGTCTGCATCACACATGATTTCATTCATATCGCCTAAACAGACTACAAGTTTTCCTAGGTTATCATTCGCAAAAGTGGATATTTGCTCCCATATCATCCTAGTCTGGTGATGATGGGGATCACCATAAACACAAGCTAGCATAAAATCCACATTAGTAGCTATATGTGAAACTACTGCTAAGATCATAAAGTGATTTGAGAACTTGATGGAGACATTGAGTTCATCGGACCAAAGCATCCAAAGCCCACCAGAGAGACCAGCAGACGGAATAACAAAGCTATCAGAAGTATTAAAACGAGGATTAAGATGGTAAGAATTATACCTAGAGGATCTAGTTTTCGAGACAAAAGTTATGTGCGCACCCGTGGAGTTCATCAACCTGGCAAGGAACTCCATCTTATTGGAACTGTCAAGGTCCTTGCCCGCTCCTTGACAGTTCCACCCAATGAGTTTCATGACGCCCCTGTCGCCTTAGGGGTTGGCACCATTGCCCAAGTGTAGTAAATGTTGTCTCGTAGCTGACCATCTCCAATTTGTTCATCCTGCAGCACCATCATATTTCTTCTACCAACGACAAAAGGTTCAGTAACATCTTGAAGTGTGACAAACACATTCTGTGGTGGAGTTCAAAGCTGCAAAGGATCGGAGTCGTTCCCCGGGCTTCTCTTCATCTCAAGTGGTCGACCAGCAAGTTGATGTCCCGATGGAGCATCAGGGATTCCCAAAGGAACTGGTTTCTCACCCACTTGACTCGCCTTGTGTTTATTCCCGGGATTTAATCCTAGCTCTAGCGCATTAATTATATCTTTAGCCAATGTATATCAGAGATGGGCCGGCCCACGGTGGTGAGCAACAAACCTAGCCAGATAAGCATGCTGAAAAACAAGAAAATGCACACAACACAAACACAAATCTTAAAGCGGACCCAAAATCGAGCGGTCCAAGAGTTTACTGAGCTCTAAGCTAATACCCAGTTTACTGACGCTCCCGGTGATAAAAACTAAAAAAAATACAACCATAATTGGGCTTCGAAAATAGAAGAAAGCCCGTCGGTAGACGCATCACTTGTCCTGGACTGACCCAGGTAGAATCTGGTCTTTCTAAAAAAAAAAGTAGAATCTGGTCCGGAAACGTAGTCCAAAAGTCCATGGCTGGATGCCCATCCCGACTCGGTCTCAAGTCTCAACCAGGGTTAGATTGGCGATCCCATCTGCCACAACAAAACCGCTCCGTGAAAAGAGGAAAGGAGGCGATCCCATCTGCCACAACTACACCGGCAAGCCGCCGGTCCCTGCCTCCTCCGTCCGCCGTTCTGGCGACGGGGGGGGGTGGGGACCTCAGGTTTCGCCCCGGCCTGTAGTTAGGTTGGTCTAGTGTTTCCTTGAGGTGTTGCTTCCATGGAGGATGCGGCGCCGCGTCGGAATAATTTGCCCCTGCTTTTCCTCCATCTCGGCGTTTCTCCTATCGGTGTCGTCGAGGGGCAGGTGGCCCAGTCTTCTCGCCGATCTCTTCATTCGGTGAGATTCATGCCTGGTGGTCGGCGTTCGGCACCCTCGCTGGTGGCGGCCGCGTCGACTGTTTTAGGTTTGTTTGTTGTCTTGCAGTTGGGTGTGTGGATGATGAAAGGCGGCGATGTTCCTCTTCTCCGACTGCGTTGGATGAAGTTGATGTCGTCGGGATCCGGTGACCACGGGAAGATCCCCGGCCGACGTGCCACAAAGTCTCGGTCTCGTCGCTTGCGACGGTCCGGTTCATCGGCTTAGAAAGCATCATTGCGTGCGAAGGTGCTCTCCCGGATCTGGGTATGGTGGCTGTTCGCCTCTTTTTCGACGCTTCCTTGGTGGCGGCGAAGGACGTTGGTGGACGACAGTTCGGCGAGGCACAAGTTTCTTCAAGAGTGAAATTTTAATTTTACTTCTTGTGGTTTTTGTGCAAGTTTGCTTGACAAACATGTTTGTCTGGGATGGTCATCATATATGTAATCTCTCTAAACATATTGTTTAATGAAATATATGGTTGCTTCAAAAAAAAAAATGGTCTCAACCAGGGTTGGGCCTGAGCTCAAAAAAAAAAACAGGGTTGGGCCTCAGGCTTTATATGACCGAGACGACACAGCAGCCGCCGCATCTTTCCTACGACGAAGACTCCGGCCGATCTGATTAGATCCACCAATGGCAAGTAAGGAGGAAGCGGCGACCGGCGAGGTGCCTACCATGAAGAGGAAGTCGGCGAGCGGGGAACGTGAGGCGCTAGACATGTTTCCGGCGAAGGAGACGGCGTCCGCAATCCCTCAGGCCTTGTTTGGTACAAGTGTATCTGTATGTGTTAGGAGGTGTTTCATGAAGAGTTTTTGGTGAAATTTTACCCTCCATACTTTTAATACTCTAGACCGTGCGCAGCAGGTGTGAGGATTGCCTGCAGTTACCAGTGTGAACACGCACTGTGGATGCATGTGCTCCCTCCCGCCAGCCAAGGCTACATCGATGGTTTTCCCGTGTTCACACGGCGCGGGGCCGCGACCCAGGTCCCGCTGGACTCAGTCAGGTCTGCTAGCATGCGTTGTATCCAGTGAGTTCACCGCGATGCGAAGTGTAAAAAACGCGAAGGATACCTCGCGTTTCGATTCCCTTTTAATCCGACGAGTTTTAGGATCTAAACTCGGTATTACTCGTTCCAATACTCTTCAGCCAAACAGCTAGTTTGATGTATTTGAGAACATTTATCTAATTACACTTGAAATATACACTGCAAAACCGGTCAAAACTTGCTAGCCAAACGAGGCCTCATTGGGCGGGCCCAATCTCAAACCCCGCCGCCGCAACCGGGAACCGGAAGCTGCTGGAGCGGGTCGCCTTGGAGCCTATGGCGGCCGAAGACGCGGAGCTGCGTAACCGAGTCATGGAAACTCTGCTAACCTTCCCTGAGACCAAGGCGCTGTCGGCAAATCAGCTGGCGGAGGCCATCGACAGGATCGTGAGGGAGTCCAAGCCGGAGACCGCCTCTCTCGCGGCCCCAGGCATGGTGCGGCTGCAGGACGATGACATCCGCATCTGGCTGTTCCTGCTCAAGACCCCCACGGTGGACGACATCCTCGGCGTAGACGCCGGGGGCGTCTTCCCGCCCCAGTGGATCAGCGAAAGGAAGATGTACCTAGACGAGCAATGCCAGGTGAAGAACAAGAAACCCGGCCAGAATATCTTGTTGGTGCACAAGATCCGCATAGATTTGATCACCAAGGGCTACGTTGAGGTGCAGAAGGAGTATGTGCAGAGCGACTCTGATGAGGAGGACTCCGGTGAGGAAGATGCTTGCCCGTATGATATCTATGGCCCTGACGATGAGGTGCAGGGGGGCGTGGTGCTGTTGATCTGAGAAGGAATGAAGTCCAAATGATGACTCTGAAGTCTGAACAAACACTCAGAACAGCCTACTCCAAATTTTAACTGGTTCTGCACAGAAGTTTAACTCACCATGCCACTGGTTGATCCAGATGTGGGCTAGCATGTATAAGCTCCTGCTAGTATTGCGACAAAAATTGCAGGATTGAAACTACCTGGTTTGGTTCTGTGCATCCGCCTACCTGTCTAGTTAGTGCGCATGTTTTTCTCTGTGAAGTTTGATACTCAGCACAACGACAATGATGCGGTCGTTTTAGTACATATGTGCTCTGTTTTTCACTTTTTAGTTTGATCATAATTTTCTCCACTTTGTAAAAGATTTCGTTTACACCAAGGAAAATCTAGACAAACATTGTACAAATGGAAATAAGTGTTGCTAATTTGATTAAGAGGGAAAATTTTCTACAAACACCTTATTTTTCACGCGTTCGCCGAAACACACCGTCCGATTATGTCTTTGATAGGTACTATTATAATTTTGTGGAGCATTTGTAAGAAACACACTGCATGACAAAAATGAAATGTTTGCAACTTTTGCCCGGATGGCTAAACTTTTTCGTTGTTGGCCATGTGATATGCTCTGGCAAAGGTGCCATAAAATTATAATGGTACCTCCCAAAAACACAATGGCTGGAAAATAATGGTGCAGTGTAGCAATTTTTTCCTTATTTTTTCTTCGTGTATGTTTGCACACATGTTGTGTGATGAACTGCATTTAACCTTCCACCATGACCATTATCATGAGTATGCTCGCAAATTGGTTGGAAGGCAGCCAAATAATTTTGATGTTGTAGATGTTGATATAATTTTCTTCATTTTTAGTCAAAGTTTACATCCTTCAACTTAAAAAAACTAGATGCACTACACTTCTGCTAAGAGGGGAGTACTCAATAAATTCACCCCGTGAATTCCACATTTTACCCTTTATATGCATTTGAGTAAAACATAGTCTAGATTACGCATTCTAAAACATTTGGATCCTCGATCTCTGGTGCGTATCCATTAGGCAAGGTGTGAAGTGATGGTTGCCGTTCAAAAATATTAGTAAGAGGGCAAGGAATGGTACAATTGGACTAGAGAAGTCTGGACATAATCGTAGATGATGCCCTCTATCTTTACACATTTTTATCACGCCACATCGACGAAATACGATGCTCTTGTCTAATATAAAGAAACAAAATGCTATACTAGGGTTCAATCATGTTCAAAGGCTCCTAGGTGGAATATTTTTGTAGAAGTTTCACTAAATAGGATAATATGTGTCACAAATGCATAAATGTAGGCTAAAATGTGGAAATTCACTCCAATTCCAGTAAACTCGCCTAAGGATATTTTATTTCGAGAAGAATGTACTACATCAGATATTTCTCTTTATGAAAACAGGATAGTACATCAGACATACATGTACGAAACACTGTGTTCTCTTATTACACATAGATAGATCCATCGAATTAGTTCACACTTAAACCAACACGTAAATAATTAGAGGACAGGAATACTATAGCAAGAACAAAAGAGAATCGGCACGTGAAGATTAAACGATGGTCATCTCGACGGGCGCCGGCGACATCACTCCGTCGGCTCGCAGATGTAACATCGTCTCGGCCGGCGTCAAGTAACTATAGCTGGCCTGGGTATACGAACGTACGTCGTGGCAATGATCCTCTTCATGGCGTCTCTGGGGCGTCCCTGAGGTCGTATGCCTGGAGGATGCCGCCGCAGTCCTTGAGCGGCTCCTTGCGGAAGAATGCGATCGGGTTGGCGTAGCGGATGCCCTGCTGCTTGATGCCGTTGTTGCTGGTGAGCGGGACGCGGGCGCGGTCGCGGAACTCCTCGATCTCGGAGCACGACTTGTCGGGGCTCTTGGCCAGCACCACCTCGCAGATCTCCTCCTGGTGGTCCTGGTCGATCTCTATCTTGTACCAGCCGTTCTTGTCCGTCGTCGCCTCCGCCTTCAGCTTGCTCTCGCCGCCGTTGAACGGCCGGCAGTCCACCGCCACCGTCGCCCCTGCAGAACCAGTGACACCCGTTGTTACGCTACGCACGCGCGCGCGTGGTTCGCCATGGCTGGGCAAGCACGGCCGGTCGATCAGTGGCGTGCGTGCGTACCTTCGACGTTGTGGGAGACGTTGGTCTCGAAGCCGGCGCGGCAGGGGTCGCAGTAGACGCGGCCGGTGACGACGAAGCCGGGGCCCTTGTCGGCGGAGGCGACGCCGGCGAGGGCCAGCAGCAGCAGGGAGGCGGCCACGAGGGGCGTGGCGAGGGCGGGCATGCACCGCGTCATGGTTCTCGGACGATCGGGTGATCAAATCACAAGGGGAGGGAGAGGTGTTCGGTCGGGAGGGGTTAGGCCGGGAACGGGAATTTATCGTCGGTGCGAGTGCGCTAGGACGGGGGAGGTGAGAGGCTGAGCTCGTCTTTAGGCGCGGGAAGAGCGCAGAGCCACATCGGTTTCAATTCATCTTTGCCGGAAATAGTCTCATCAACAACTGATTTAGCATACGCGCAATGCATATACAGATTGGACTCGCAGGCTCATAGCCGTTGCATTTGAGTTACAGGATCATGTATAGCGAATTCAGTTTGCGGTTGCATGACAGATCGATGCAGAAGCCCAATTGAATGATCGCTTGTTTAGAACATAGTAAGAATGAGATATTTGAATAGAATCCAACTATTCATGTTTTACTACTTGATGTGCTATTTGGGAAAAAGAAAAACCGTTTCGCTCTCCTCGCGTCGCCTCCTCCAGGCGACCGAGGAGGCGAAACCCTAGGTCCGCCACCGCCGCTCCTCCCTCCGCCCCCACCCTTCTCGTCGCCCCCAGAGACGCCGTTGGCCAAGCTCGCGACGCCGATGAAGGGGGCGGCGGGGATCTGAGCTCTCGGCTCCCCGCGTGGTGTCTCAATGGAGGACCTCCATGTCGGGATCGCCGCGGCCACGGCTGTTGCTCGATGGGATCCCCCGCTCCGATGGCTGGCCTCTGCCTAAGCCTTAGGTAAGGGTGGTCTCCTCTGGTAGTTCCCCGGTGGGGGCTCTTTCGGGCAACGAGGCGGCAGCCTCGTGTGGTGAGGCGATGTTGCCCGTGCGGCCGGTGACGCTTGCGGATGCTGCTAACCGGTGCTCTGGCCGTGCGGACGGCGGGGCAACGGCGGGTGCGAGCTGGGCGTGGGCGGCTCCGTCGGCTCAGGTCAGATCTCGAAGGTCAGATCTCCTTCTCCCTCTTGGGCTCTCTCCTCCCCGCGGATCTTGGCTGTCGGCGGCTTCGGCGCCGGCGCAGATGCCGGCTGGGGGCCGGTGGGGTGCTCCGGGGCCGGGAGAAATCCTTGGTCGTGGACCACAGAGGTGGCGACGCCGTGGGCGTCATTCACCTTCCTGGAGGCACCGCTGAGGCCCTACCTCCCCACCCCCTACCTTCCTCCCAGTGAAAGCTCAAAATCCATCGGATTGGACGGCGGCGGCGTCACGGCGTCGCACCCTCCCTGGAGGCGCCGTGTGGGGGTAGCTGGTGAGTGCTGCCCTGTTTGAAGGGATTTGTGGGATGCTGCTGTAGCTGGTAGGGTTGCTGGGCTGGGGGCGCCTTCCGTCCTCGCTCGACTCCCCTGCACCTCCATGTTCAGTGGCTTCCCCCAAGCTTTCCCTTTTCTTCTCGGCTGTCCCAGTGGAAGCTGTTGCTGCAGGTGCGTGCTCGTCGCTGCGAGAAGGCCTGCGAGATCGAGCCCCATGTGACGGTCTCTTGGACAACAACTCTCCTTGTTCAAGGGTGAACATATCCTTGTCTGACGGTGGGGCGCCCTTCGACCCAGGGCGAGAGGGCAAGGGCCTTCTGCAGCAAGGGAGGAGTTTTGTGATCTGCTGGAGTATCCTTGGTGCTGATCTTGTAGTGTTGTGATCAAGGTCGATTGGCTGGTCTTCTGCTGTTGTTTGCTTCTTCCTAGACATCGAGCGTGCTTCGCCTGTTTCAAGCTGGGCTTGTTTTAAATCTGCGTGTGCTTGTGACGTGCGTGGTGTCGTAAGCTGTTATCAGCATCCTTGTACCTGTGGCCGTATGACTTTATTAATTTAAAGTTGGGCATTCATGCCTTCCGTTTAAAAAAAGAATGAGATATTTATTAATGGCACATCTAGATCTCAAACGACTAAGACTTAATTAAATCCTAGTCAGGGTGACATCATCAATTTAGTTGCAACTCATATACTACAACTTATAGATAGCACGAATCTTGAAGCAAATTCAATCATGTGAACTTTTTTTTTCTCAATTATATAACCCACTAGAAAATTTTCAGTTGCAACCCACTTGCAACTAGGAAAATCTCAGTTGCAACCCACGCAACTAGAGAAATCTCAATTGCAGCCTACTTGCAACTAGGAAAATCCCAGCACGAATCAGCACAAATCATGAGTCAAATTCAATTGCTAAGAAATCGACTTAGACACGATAAAAAAATCCGTTTATTAATGTGTATCACCCTATTTTATAATATAAACCGTTTTAGTGAACTAAAACTGTTTGCTAAAAAGAACAGAGGTAATATATATCCGGACAAAGCTATGACATTTAGTTTGAAACGGAGGGAATATAGGTGAACTTAGCTTTCCGTTCCATACGTTTTGTCAGCTCGAGTGCAAAAAATGTGCAGCCATACTAACAAAAAAAGTAAACGCCATGCGTTTCTTTCTCTGGTTAGGCTCATAACAAGCTGCTTACTAGAGACAATTTAGTCAAAAGGTAATCAATAGATGACTTGACTTGTATTTTCTATGAGGAGCTTCAATCTTGTCAACATTTTTTTCTGTAAGTGTGTTGTTATCTCGAAAATGTGGTCAGATATTAAGAGGGTTTTGGCTCCACAACTTAGGTTGATATCTCTGGCTTATGGAATAACAAAAAGAAAAATAGTGTAATAAATATGGTCAATGCTGCTATTTTTAAGAATTATCTGGCTTACTAGAAATGATATGGTGTTCAATCGAACACAATGGATCGGAATGCAGGTCTTATGGAGGAAAACAGCCTACACTCTTGCACAATAGAGCATTATGCTAAAAGAGGAAGAAAGAGGAAAGCTGATGACAATGGTGAACAAGTTAGAATGCTTGACTTGAATGCCACCTCTGCTATTGTGGCCGGAACCTGGTTGACACCTAAGAAGAAGGTGAGGACTACTCTGGAGGTATGCGCTATGAATCGTGAGCAGGGTGTTGAAGGACCTCTGTTGAGAACTGTTGCGGACCTGGCAAGAACTCTGGGGCAAATGCTTTGATGCTGATGGGAGATGGCGAATGCTTCAGGTCCTACACAGGCCTTAGTTTGCTTTTGCTGTTCTCCTGGAGAGTTTGGTTTGTAGTCAGTTTTGTCTTAGTTGTTTCCCCATTGCTGAGAGAAGTGAATACTTTTCCCGCTGTAGCGATAGCTTAGCTCCTGAGAAGTTTGAGGACTTGTTCTTAAAAGCTGTAATAACTTTGGGTCATCTGGTTTCAGAAATGGAGCGGGGGCTATGCCCTGTTTTTCTATAAAAAAACGCCATTGAAGCTGGAGCTACAACTAAAAGAAACGTGCAGGAACGCTACACTTACATACCAGCGCAAATCTACTTCTAGGATAGAACATCAAACCGGAAAAGGAGGCAAGCACCGTCACAGAATTTCAGATGATTCTCATGTTGCATCAGCACATCACACACACTTTGAACCAAGAGACCTGAGAATAGAAAGGTTTCGCCATCATTCTCTATTTCCGAAGAGCATGTTTCCACAACGAGAGGAATACAGCGATTACTCTTTAAACAAAACAATTTTTCTGCGGGTTAAACTACAGCATAAACAAACACTCGATTCAAAAAATTCAAGTTAAAAGAGTGTGAGGAATCTTTGCTTTTCCATTGAAGATGTAAAACAGCATCTCTACATGACAGCGATGATGCCAAATTTTGCTGGGCATTGCAATTCCGCATAAACAGAAGCTAGCAGCAAGTGGATAGTTTTTTCAGTTCTCTTTTCTTGGATCAACCAAAAGCATGGTCAGTCAGCATGAGAGAAACTAACTTCTCTGGCAGGACAACATAAAATCATGATTTCAATCAAACATTACTCTTCTGGTCTTCAATTTTCTTCTGGAACGTTGGGAACCATTGCTTCCAATCTGCATCTCCTTGTTGCTCGATCCACGACAAGAAACAGCTGTCTAACAGGCAGAAAAAGTTCACGTACAGCAGTTGGTATCGCACGGGGATGAAGCGGAAGTTTGCAATTTGCACTGCAGGCCAGATGGTTCCCCCTAAAGCTAGAGCAGGAATGAAATCCCTTTTCACATCTTCCTTCACCTGCTCTAGACTCCTTCCTGAAGCAAGACCCACATAGGAGAAGAACAGCCCAAGATCTAGTGGTCCAAAGAGGAGACCATCCGCTGCAACTTTTGAGGCAACAAACTTGAACGAGCCAGGTAGATATCTCCGTCGGACCAAATGATCCAAGTATTCGTACCTGGGTGGAGCAAATGAGTACAAGTCATACAACAGCTTGCTTCAACAAATCAGGAGAGTTTTGTTCAAACCGTAGTGAACCATGATTTTACTATCTCAACCATTGTGAGGCGTTAGAACATCAAGTGGGACAAAATTGCGGAATCACCATTCATAACCAAACACACTGGTGGGAATGACAAAATAAGTTAAGGGATGCCACACGCCAACATTGTTCCTAGTTCAAAACCTTGTAGCTAGATGGAAATTTAGAACACTGACCACAAGTCCAATCAGGTTAACTACTAACTGCTTCCCCAGAAAATAGATATTTTGCTACACGTGTCAAAGGAGTGGAAAGAATGGACACCCAGAAAATTGTGTAACATGGTAAAAAACAAGTCAATGTTGAAGTGGTCCACTAAGCACACAAACTAGAATATAGAAGAATGCACAGCTGCCAAGTGCAGTCCAAGCTACTTTTGTTTGCCACAATACACAATGTGAACAGTGTTAGTCAGTAAGAGAAGCCACTATTCATTAACGCATTTGTAAGTACATGCCTATAATTGATAACATTCTGTTTATCTTTATTCTGCTGAAACAAATGTTGGCATCCATCATTTCCAGTAACAGTTACAGTAGTACTAGTAATCAATAACCATGAAGTATCAAAATATTTCAAGGAGTTCAGAAACTAAGGATTTGTTTGGTTCTGGGTCAAAGCAGGCCTTGCCAAAAGACACCAAAAATATGGCTAGCCTGGCCTATATGCAGGGAAAGTGCATTTTTACCGATTCACGAGCTATCTAAGGGCGGACAATTAGTTTGCAGAAAAGCTAGTCCCGCCAAGATTGGCAAGGCTTGCTGGGGCTAAACGAAAAAAAAAAACAGACCCTAAAATTCACTAAGAGCAAAGCATATGTTATGTAAATGTGTTCAATCTTCAATAACTAGTTCATTGCCTATTATCACCTATTACTACTACTCCATCCGTCCCGAAAAGGATTTCGCAGATTTGTCCAAATTCAGATGCATCTACTACTTGTCGTCACCTAGATCAATAGCCTCAAAGGATAAAATAAGTGCATAACTAAGATTAAATATGCCTTCCATTTTGCCCTTTATTATACTCATTGTTGACATCTATATGGTTATCCATTTGTAGCCCTCTTTAGGTCCTTTATCTGCAGTTCTGCACCGCCATGTGGTGACTGTCTGTGCTTGTCTGGGAGGATGGAGCATGTTATCACATTTTCCGTTGTTAATGATGCCAAACTATAATCAGAAAGAAGGAAACCATAACAAAGTTGAATATGACATCAACTGCTCATGCGTGATATGAAACTGTGAGAGAACTAACCAGTAATGTCCAACTGGTCCAACAAAAGCAAAGCCAAATGAACTTGTGATGCCAACCCTCTTCCAATCAATTTTGAACTCTTTATCTTTATCCTGAAAAGGTAACAAGATGTGTTAAGTAGATAACAAAGAAACTGCAGAATGGGGAACATTTTCAGTAGACATGGTAAAATAATTGAACTACCTATGGAGCATTCATAAGGCGACCCAAAGTTCAGAAATTTTGATCCAAGTTCCTGATATTTCGAATTGAAATATTGGTTTACTGGTTACTTGATTAGAAACAAATAATGTCAAACAGTAATTTATTGGTTAACCACAAAGAATCCAATTCTTAGAAGAAATTAAAGGCAAATAGCTCTCCAAGCTGGTTGATCTAAAATCTGAAGTAACAAATACATCAAAGCTAGACAATTGGCTACCCTTTGACATTTAAAGCAATAAAAACTGAAAGTAGGTTTTCAAGAATGCTATCAGAATTGCAGGAACAAATTAAGCATATTTCACCCATTTTCTCCTTTATTAGATCAAACAAACTGCAGAGAAAACAACCCATGCCAAGGTCAAGAACAATCAAAAGGTCAACAGGTAATTCACATGCTCACAAAATTATTGATAAAGCGGCCTTCCATAAAGTAAGCATCCACTTCAAAGGAAAATCACTGAAATCTTATTCCATTATTACACTCCTAATAAGAGTAAAGTTTCTAGGGAAAGTAGGATGTCATTAAGGGGTGAAGGACCATAGGTACCCAAGTAATCCAGTGATGTCATTAACCAATCAAATCTCATGGCCCAGTTTTAGCAACAAATCTCCTATGTATCAGTATTACCCAAAAAGGACTGCCAAAATCTCATCTCAGCACCAAGAAGATGAGGAGACAGCTACAGGTCTAGATTTGACAAAGTAGGATTTAGACGCTCCAAACAAGAAAATATGACATCGACAGTCAAATCTTACCTCAAGCATCAAATTCTTATGTGATAAAACACACAATGGCTCACAGAAATTCTACATCAGACTCTCCGATATCAACCTTGTTGACCAATCAAAATACCGACCTTGTTTAAACAGATTAAGCATCCCTAACGCCTTAAAACTACCCCATTTGCTAGACAGCCTAGGTTAATATATCCCAGGGAAGCCCTAATCCCCAGCAACACTGCAACAAGATTAACCGATAAATCTTTGCGCGACGGTGTCCAACGACCGTAGAATCCAGGGATCACTAGCTCGAAACGGAAGAAATAGTAGGGGCGGTTGACTGGTTACCTCGGGATTCTTGGCGTGGTGGTGGGAGCTGACGGTGTTGTGGGTGACGGCCTGTGCGCCGATGTCGCCAAGGGCCCAGAGGATGCCGGAGCTCACCACCTGCGTCCGCACCGGGTGGGAAGACAGGGACTGCTGGTACCATCGCCATAGCCGCCGCATCGTCCGAATTGACGGGGGAGAAGAGGAGAGGAAAGAAGTGTGAGTCGTCCTCTCTCTCTCTCCTTTATTCCTTCGATTTACTCTCCGCAATTTTTCTTTCTCGATTTTTTCAGCTAGGGTTAGGTGTGTGCGGAAGGAATAGTGTGTCGCCCCAAGCCCTCTCGGTCTTTGACAATCTCAGGAGTAAGATATTAGAAAATTTCAGAAATGTCCAACACTTCAAGGTTTAAAAAAAAAATGATTTCTACGTGGGAGGGGCCACGTGGTATTTTGATAGAGGAGGATACAACATCACCGAAATTGCAAGCATGAGAACTTGAACTCGGGTGGGTGGGAAGGCATCAGCCCCTCCCCACCACTAGGCTATGCCTTAGTCTGTACTTCAAGGTTTTAGAAAAGGAAAACGCTAAGGTTTCCCGAAGGAACAGTGTTCTAATCCTCCGCTCGCATCGTGCGACGTGTGTACCTGCGGGGCCCGTTGCCGCTTTTGCCCGCGCATCCATGGAGGCGCGGCCGCTGCCGCTCGCTGTGCAGCCATGTGCGAGCTCGAGGGCTCTGCCGCTGCTGCCCACCGCCGCGCTGTTGATATCGCCGCCGCCCGCAGTGCCCTAGCATCCGTCGATGTCGCGCCCCAGCAGGCAGGATCTCGCCGCGCGCCGCTCTGTAGCACACAGTGCGAGCCGCCGCCGCTGTATTCCTTACGGGTGCGCCGCTCTCTAGCACCCACTGCGACTTGGCCTAGCCGTATTACTCACCGGTGCGCCGCGGTCGCGGACCCTCCGTTCCCTCCTCTCTACCGTGTCGCCCCTACACCTCCCCCGATTCCTCACCAAGGGGGACGCGGCCTGCAAACCGACCCATGTTTCGAGGGGTGGCGCATCTGGTGCTCCAAACCCACACATGTTTGCAGCTGGTGGCCGTTGCAACTCGCGCGCAACCATGCACTGCTGGATTCGCACTGCCGCGCACCCCCTGTAGTCCGGCCGCTGCGTGTGGCTGCAGGGAGAAGATCGTGGCGGCGTTGGGGGCTGCTCACCAGTGGGAGGACGTTTGGAAGGTGGAGGAGGAGGGGCACCGTCGTCTAAGTCACCATCTAGGTTACGCTGGAGAGCTCGCCGGAGGGGCACCGAAGCGCCCAATGATGGTCGGAGTGCTGCAGGTGCTCGACCTTGCCGCCCATGCCTTTGGCCATCTTTTTCCCCTTTTATGTGATAGCTTCATATAGAGACCACTTCTACCATAGTTCGACAATAGCTATAATAATATATTTTTATTGCTACATTTCTTCTGTGGTTCTGCTAATATGGTATAAATTGTTTGCTACGATGTCTTCAGTGAAATAAGTTCTTTGCTACATTTTTTATTTGTACTTCTGCTATGAAAGTGTAAATTTGTTGCTACTAATGGTGGTCGAGGCTACTACAAACAGTCATCCACATTGCCACCAACCAGGGTGTTGTTTTTTGTGGATTCAATCCGGCCAACAGGGTTCTGCTACATACCTTTAATTTTCTTGCTATTTTGGTTACTTGCTTTTGCTACATTTGTATAAAATTCATGGTCTGAGGTTTTCGGTGAGAGTTTCCGGCGAAGACATTTTTGCTACTTTTGTTCTACATTTTTGCTACAATTGCTCCGTAATTTTGCTACAATATTACACATTAGTTGCTACAAGGTCTCTGTTGAGAATCTCTCGCAGAGTCCCTGGTGATGTCTCTAGCGAGGTCTCCGATGAGGTTGATGTTGCTACAATAGCAGACTTGTTTTTGCTACAATGGCAGAACATATTTGCTACGATGTCTCCAGCGAGGTTTTCAGCGAGTCTCCGGCCGGATATGTGTGTTTTAGTCGTTGAACCTTTTTTGCTACAATAGGATCGCTTTTTGCTACATTGGTGCTTTTATGGAAGCAAAAGTGGGATTTTAGGTGGGAATAGATTTTGCTACAAACGAACCATTTTTTGCTACTTTGGTACATTATGGAAGCAAAAGTGGGATTTTAGGTGATGATAGATTTTGCTACAAATAAAACATTTTTTTGCTACTTTGGTACATTATGGAAGCAAAAGTGGGAGAGCATGTTGATGATTTGATCAGAAAGCTGAAAATGGTCCAGATTAACTAATCGGACGGTCGGGGACCTGGGGGATCAGAAATCTGATCCCCCGGGTGACGAGGGATCACCTCGCCAATGCCTACGTATTGTAGACTTGGGTTTCGGGAGAGAGCGACGATGGAGATTCCGGGAGCGAGATTAGGCACACGACGTACCCAGCTTCGGGTCCCCTTGGTGGAGGATCCCTACGTGCTGCTAGCAATCCAGTATATGATCATATGTATGTTTACAAGGGGTCGCTCGTAGGCGTAGCTATGTTGTCTATCTCTCCTCCCCCTCTACGGGTGTCCTGGCTGGCTTTATATATGCAACCAGTCTAGGGTTTTACAAGAGTCCTAGTTGACTACTTCTTCGGGTTGCCTTCTTGAGCCTTCTCCATATTGGGTCGAGCCAGGTATACTAATAATGGGTACCCGAAGGGTATGCCCATGACAGTAGCCCCCGAGTGTCTAGGGAAGTCGAAGACTTGCGTAGAGACTCCTGCTGTGCGTGGAGGCAACAACTTCCTTGTGACGGTAAAGCACACGTCCGTTGGGAACCCCAAGAGGAAGGTATGATGAGCACAGCAGCAAGTTTTCCCTCAGAAAGAAACCAAGGTTTATCGAACCAGTAGGAGATGAAGGCCACGTGAAGGTTGTTGGTGGAGGAGTGTAGTGCGGCGCAACACCAGTGATTCCGGCGCCAATGTGGAACCTGCACAACACAATCAAAATACTTTGCCCCAACTTAACAGTGAGGTTGTCAATCTCACCGGCTTGCTGAAAACAAAGGATTAAACGTATGGTGTGGAGAATGATGTTTGTTTGCGAAGAACAACAGAGAACAGTGATTGCAGTAGATTGTATTTCAGATGTAAAAGAATGGACCGGGGTCCACAGTTCACTAGTGGTGTCTCTCCAATAAGATAAATAACATGCTGGTTGAACAAATTACAGGTGGGCAATTGACAGAATAGAGATTCATACACATATCATGATGACTACTATGAGATTTAATTAGGGCATTACGACAAAGAACATAGACCGCCATCCAGCATGCATCTATGCCTAAAAAGTCCACCTTCGAGGTTAGCATCCGCACCCCTCCAGTATTAAGTTGCAAACAACAGACAATTGCATTAAGTATGGTGCGTAATGTAATCAACACAAATATCCTTAGACAAAGCATTGATGTTTTATCCCTAGTGGCAACAAGCACATCCACAACCTTAGAACTTTCCGTCACCGTCCCGCATTCAATGGAGGCATGAACCCACTATCGAGCATAAATACTCCCTCTTGGAGTCACAAGTATCAACTTGGCCAGAGCCTCTACTAGCAACGAAGAGCATGCAAGAACATAAATAGCACATATATGATAGATCAATTAATCAACTTGACATAGTATTAAATATTCATCGGATCCCACCAAACACAACATGTAGTATTACAAATAGATGATCTTGATCATGATAGGCAGCTCACAAGATCTAAACATGATAGCACAAGAGGAGAAGACAACCATCTAGCTACTGCTATGGACCCATAGTCCAAGGATGAACTACTCACGCATCAGTCCGGAGGCGGGCATGGTGATGTAGAGCCCTCCGGTGATGATTCCCCTCTCCGGCAGGGTGCCGAGGCGATCTCCCGAATCCCCCGAGATGGGATTGACGGCGGCGGCGTCTCTGGAACTTTTTCCGTATCGTGGCTCTCGGTACTAGGGTTTTCGCGACGGAGGGATTAAGTAGGCGAAGGGGCAGTGCAGGGGGGTGCTCGAGGGGCCCACACCATATGGCGGCGCGGCCAGGGGTGGGGCCGCGCCGCCCTATGGGGTGGCCGCCTCGTCGCCCCTGTTCGTCTCCTCTTCGGACTCCTGGAAGGCTCCGTGCAAAATAAGACCGTGGGCTTTTGTTTCGTCCAATTCCGAGAATATTTCCTGTGTAGGATTTCTGAAACCAAAAACAGCAGAAAACAAGAACTGGCGCTTCGGCATCTTGTTAATAGGTTAGTGCCGGAAAATGCATCAAAACATCATAAAGTGTGAACAAAACATGTAGGTATTGTCATAAAACTAGCATGGAACATAAGAAATTATAGATACGTTGGAGACGTATCAAATCCAAGCATAATCATCTCCAAAGTCGAAGAAATACAAGGCGAGGTCATTGATCCGGAAAATACATCATGTCCATATCGTAGATCATGTGTAGCGTAGATGATGTCGACGATTCTCGGAGTTATTTTTCTATCGGGTGCGCGACTAGCGCTCCCGATGGGAGTAGCCCCTGAGTCTATGGGTAAGTGCTTGCACTTGGGCATAGACTCAAGTTGTACTACTCAATGAAGAACTTGACTATATTTCTGGGCGCAACCCCTCTTTTTATCGACCCCTGTTGGAGGATTTAATGAAATCCATGTGCTCCCGATGGGAGTAGGCTCTACTCGAGTCGCAGAGTCGAGTTGAGTCTACAAACCTTTATATATTTACAGAATCAAATGAAATTTTCGTGCTTTTTCTCTTTTTCAAATTCTTCGAGACCAAAGAGACACTATATTTTCTTCGTGAAATATATTGTACAGGGATATTGGTAAATGCGGCTGGTTCATCTGACGGATCAGGTACCAATTAATTGCTCTAGTGGCAAATCCAGATAAACCTACTTCAAACTCGCGTCCCCGGACACAAATTCGGGATACTGGCGTAATTCAGAACGTGCCGCTTTAGGACTTACCGAAACTGAATTCCAGCAAAATTATCGGGTTGACAGCGCGTCCGCCGGGATTTTTCTTCACATCTGTTGATGTGGATAAAGTGGCAGAGCGCATTCGGGTGCGATGTCACGCCACACAGGACGGATCCTGGGGTTTTACCTTCGTGACCTTTTTACGAGTCACGACATTCGGAGTTTTTACCGCGGCGGACGCGCTCCGAGAATATGTTGTCTAGCGCCTTGTTCGGCTGATGTAATGACCCATTTTTCGGGCTCTTCTATTTTTTCACGGCGTGATGGGATAGCCGATTATATTGGGTTCTTCTATATTGTTGCCAGGTACATCGCCGATGCTCTCGATCAGAATAAATGACAAGTTAATGGACCTGAAGATTTTTCCACCTCTTTTTTTTTGGTTCCTCCTTGAAGAAAATTTTGTCGGGTCCTCCTTGAAGAAAATTTCGTCGGGTTCTCCTTGAAGACAATTTCGTCGGGTCCTCCTTCAAGAAAATTTTGTCGAGTCCTCCTTGAAGAAAATTTCGTCGAGTCCTCCTTGAAGAAAATTTCGTCGAGTTCCTCTTGAAGAAAATTTCGTCGGGTTCCCCTTGGAAAAAAATTTGTCGGGTTCCTTGCAGAATTTTTTATTGAGTTCTTCGTTAATGTAGATTTTCCTAGGCGCGGTTCTTCTTTTGTCGACCTGAGATGTAAAGTGAATTTGTACAGCGCAACCCCCGACTGTCGGGTGCAGCGAAAGTAAATGATAATCAACTGTGTAAATTAAAAAGAACACTTTGCTTATTGGGTACGATGGAATCGACGCGCGATGAAGTCTTCGAGTGCATAGAAGAAGTCGAGCCGAAGTAGAAACCACCAAATAGCGAAAATAGATACCGCCAAATTATTGATGAAGAGATAGCCGACCCCCCGAGCGCTGCTGGGGTGATGTCATGATTGTTGCTTAGACGTCGTGCCATAGTTATGACCCGGGGCGAAGTCGTTGTCGAGCCCCCGAGTGTTGTTGAAAACGTTGCATCGAAGTAGTGGCCGCCTGGAATATTATATTGTAGATATGCTCAGGGACAAAGTCGTTGTCGAGCCCCCGAGTGTTGGCTACATGGATATGTATCCTATTTTTGACTTCCGCTAGAAAATTCGATGAAATTGTCGACCCCATTGAAGCTGAAGCCATTTAAATATTAAGTCATTGAAGATTACGCCATGAGAGATAAAGTCATTGAAGATGAATCCAACATGAAATATTTGAGATGAATCCATATTGAAGATTAAGCCATTAAATATGAAGCATATATTGAGGATGAATCTGCTGATATCATAGAGGATGAATCCATTGACTCGAAGAAAATAAATCCAGTAATAACCGTAGAAGATGAATCCATTGACCCGGAAGCTCATCGGGTAGTATTGTATAAGAGTAAACTTAGTAATATCCATATAGATGAATTCAGAGAAAATAAATTCATTGAATCGAAGAAATTAAATCCAGTAATAATCATAGATGATAAATCCACTGTCCCAGAAATGCGTCGGGTAGTATTGTATAAGAGGAAACCAATGATAACCTTATAGGATGAATCCAAAGAAGATAAATCCAGTAAACCGAGTAATCGACTGTATTTGCGGTAACAATGTAATGGCGTAGCCCCGAATGTCGGGTGAATTTGCTGTAATGATGCAATGTTGCAGCCCCGAGTATTCTGGTGTGGCGAAAATAAATAATAATTGACTCTCTGAAGAGGAACACTTAGCTTTTTATCGCTGCGGCGACGCCTGACCGAAAGTAGTCGGTGTAGTCACGCGGCGCCTGGCCGGAAGTAGTCGATGAAGAGAACGCAGCCGATGTAGCGGATCCACGATGGTGAGTACACGATGACGAATATAATCGTCGAAATAAAGTAGTGGAAGCTTGTTCGGATCTGGTGGTCTTTTCATCGGACGATGAGGAGTCCATGCTGCCGAATACCCGACGTATGGGTAGGAGTGCTTGATTCAACTTAGCGTTGTTGCTTTTCTCGGTTAAGATCTATTAAATTTCCCCGACGTATGGGGACGCCCAGCACTGCCCTTTAGAAAATGTTATATACTACCTACCTCCATCCTAGAGCTTTAGGCTTACCTTGTTTGAAAATCAAACCAAGTGATTAAATTTTTGGAAGAATGTATCAACAAATATGATATTTAAGTATGATATTTTGTAGACTATGAAAATATATTTTATTATCTATCTGATGATATTGAATTTGTATTTTGCATTTTATATTTTTTAGTAAAAATTTAGTCAAACTTGACATAGTTTGACTTTCTAAAAATAATATAAGCCTTAATCTTTGGGATGGAGGTAGAAGTATCATTTCTCTCTTGGATTGTTCTACCTAGCTAGCGGTGCCACATCCAAGTAGCATGTGTAGCGGATGATTGAATCTAGAAAGGAAAGATGTCTCATACCTTTTTCGGATTAAGCATGCCCGGTAGCATGCAAGTGCGAGACGTGACAACGTGCGATGGGATGGTCTTGTTAATTACCTGCTCGCGACAACACACACCAACAACCTGTTATCTGACTCTAGCCACATTACTTTCTTCCTCCTCAAGTAAAAAGATCAAATCTCACGCAAAAGCATCAGAAAAATGAAAACAACATAGAAAACAGAACAAAACAAAACTGCATGGTTGATTTGCTCTTGCAATTAGAGAAATCTTCTTCATTTGTTTGGTGATGCCATGAATCAACGCACTTGTTAGCTAAAGAAGGCTGCCATAATAAAAGTTTTAACGTGTGGTTTGGTGTTGTACCATACTGTATTAGCAACTCATGTATCTGAACTTTTATTGTAGGTTGCAGTAAGAGATATTTATTAGATTTTTGCTAGGATGTATCTAATGCTATCATATCGTAGACTGGAGTATCGAATAATAAAGATGAAATCACAAAAATACAAAAATACTACTCCCTCCGATCCGAAAAAAGAGTCGGACGGATAGTACAATGGCATTTTACATTTCAACCCTTTGAGAATCGGAAAAACGGTGGTATGTGTGCATCGGACTGTCCAGGCCAGGAGGCAAGGGCTAGCGAGCTCGTCGAGGATGAGATCTGAGCCTCCATCTCAAGCACCAGTTTGCATGGGATCCATGCACACACTGTACTGGTCAGCCATGCGAGGAAGGCGGAGCCTCGGGAGGCCGGGAGATCCAGGCTCGATCCAGGCCCGCGAGCTTTGGATCGCTATGTTCATGCCAGTGAGGTGGGGGCGGCGGTGCACGCCTTCAAAGCCGTTGATAGGGGCGACGGACGGGCCTTGGGCGATGATAACTTCGTCGCGGCGTCGGAGGGAGCAGAAGATTGAAACGCAGGCATCGCAGACTCGCAGGAGATTGAGACAGGAGCGGCGGAAGGAGTCTTTTGGGGGAGAGGGGAAAATAGAGTTAACCGATAGAATACGAGGTTGTTTTTGCAAATAGGACCATCCGACACTTTTTCCGGATCGGAGGGAGTAGTTGCCATGATATTTTACAAGCAATTGTCGTTATCTATAGTAAGCACTAGGAAATTGAATTTCCCACAATCAGTTGCCATATTATTTTCTATATGTTGTGAGGTTTTTCATAGTAAACTGCCAAGATTTTCCTATAGGTTGCTAATATAGTTGTGTGGAGAAAACTGCACCATGCTATTTACAAGTAGTTGCCATATTATTTCCTGTAGATTGAGAGCTTCTTCCCTACTAATATGTTGGGATGTTTTATATAGTTTGCAAAAAAGAAGAGAAAATTGAAGTTACCATGTTATCTAGATGCAATTGCCAAATTATTTCATATATCGTGCCATGATTTTTATAAAGTAACAAATTGCCAAGATCTATCCTAGAGCTTTCCATGTTCTTTACTACTTAAGTGTCATAATCATTACTAGAACTTGCTCCAGTTTTTATACTAACTTATACTTAAGTGTCATGTTAGCCGGGAGCAATGTCACGGTTCAGAACAAGTTGATTTCTTGTTGTGCCTAGAGGTCATCAAGAAACATGGTGATCGTGCGACAATGACCATAATTATCGAGCCGTACACTGAGGAAGTATGAGGAGAATAGATCCCTATCACGTCACCAGTACCAGGAGATTCGGAGACTAGCGACTAAACTCCAACAACAAAGGTTCTAGCACTACCCGAGGGGGTTAATGTGGTAGCTCATGAGCTTGCGCAGGTTGATACTAGGAGTGCGAAGAGGTACATCTCACCACCTATTATTATTAAGATGATTGTAAGAATATTATAATTTATTGATGAAATCCCCTTTTCATCGCAAAAAATATGGACAATTCCAACTTATTTATACTAAGCTTATATACTGCGTTAGTTTATCTCTTTACTAAATATATGTGTTTGCACTGATACTCATTTAGCTTATAGTTTTAACAAACATTTTTTAGTTGTAGCTGACCATGCCAGTATGTTATTAAATTGTAAGATACAATTAATATTTATTTCTATATAATTCCAATTTCTTGCATTTACAAAATACTCGTATTACAAATCTAATTTTTTCACACGAACCATGATAGATTTTTTTAATCTTGTCTAGAAACCGTGAGAATGGAACTTTTATCATTCCCCGCAACAATTTGTTGGATACTTACAATGTGTTTATAAGTATATGATTCCCTTTGTTATCTTCAAATATATAATGGTTGATAGTTCTAGCGTGTTTGGGTCTAGAAAATATCTTGATAGATATTTTGCACACATATGCACAACCATACGTGTTCCCTTAACGAAATGATCACACTTAAATGGGTCCCTCATATTGGTATACCTGGTATGGCCTAAATACAAGGTCCATGAAGATCTCATCGGTGAATCAAGAGTTAACCTGCGAAGCATCTGATGGCCCATGAAATCAACGTGTATAACAAGAACAAAGCATTTGATGGTCACGACATGGACCTAATCTCCTAGCTGGTTGGTCTTCTGGTGCTCCTTTTTAGCTTGTTGGATGCATCTTAAAAATTCTAAAGCATGCAATTTGACCTTACCTTTTTCGAGTTTCGTAACTCCTGAAAAGTCAAAAACATTGAAAAGGTGTATTTCTACCTCCGAGAGTAAAATACCAAATAAATGGGGACTTTATGGAAAATCCCCGAAATCAATGTAAAACATGTAGGAAACACCATATATATCATTCAAATATCATATAATATCATATCAAATGTCACAAAATTTCATGGATACATTTTCATTATATCGACATCTTGAAGCTTAACATATCTTCATCCTCGAGCATAAAGATGATAAAACAACATGGACTTTGGTGTTCTAGAATTAAGTCTTACTTAATGATAATTGATGCTATTGTGTAGAACATGTGTATTAGAACAAAAAATCCAAGCAAGTCATGAAGTTTTAGTTTTCATATACAAAAGAGCATATCCAATACTATAAGTGGTCAGGCGAGCTGCGGCGTGGGCGTGAGGAGGCAGGCGGCCTAGCTGCTTGGCGGCGGTGCACTACGAGCACATGGAGCGGAGGTGGACCGGGCGGTCGGTGGCCAGGCGCGGGCCGCAGGGAATCGAGCGTTGAACTGTCCTTCCTGTTCTTCACCAAACGGAAATTACTCAGATTCGAGCCAAATTGGACAAAATCGAAGGGGAAAACATGGAGAATTAGTAGATCAACACCAACGATATCAGATCTGTGGATCAAAACCACAAAAAGACTAAACAAATCCAGAGATCAAATTTCGAGCTATTTTTTGGGCAATTTTTTGGGAAATTTTTTTGGGCGAAAATCGAAAGGATGGGGTCAAATTCGTGGCAGCTGCTGGCAGTTGCCGTGGGAGTTGGCAATCTTTGTGCTGTAACTTTTCTTCTGATCCCCGACAACGGCGCCAGAAAATGTCTTTGCTGAGCGCGGAGTTGATGAAGGAGAATTTATGCGTAACGTTGAGTGGAACCCCAAGAGGAAGGTATGATGAGCACATCAGGAAGTTTTCCCTCAGTAAGAAACCAAGGTTTATCGACCAGTAGGAGAAAAACGTTCTCTTCCGAGGTGTTGCGAACCAACTCGTGGCAGGGCGCACTGCCGGCGTCAGCAGCAACGTGGAGACCCGCACACAAACAACCAAATACTTTGTCCCCAACTTTCAGCGAGGTTGTCAAGCTCACTGGTTTTGCTGAAAACAAAGTATTAAACGAACCGTGTGGAAGAATAATTGTTTGCAGAGAACAGAACAGAAAAATATTGTAGAAGATTGCAATTAAAAGAAGAAGGACCGGGGTCCACAGTTCACTACAGGCGCTTCCCCAATAAAATAAATATGCTTTGTAAACAAATTACAGATGGGCAATTGATAAACAGAGATTCTACGCTAATGGTTGGTGCAGAATACATGATATGAAAGTATGCGAGCATTACAACAATATACATAGACCGTAATTCAACTGCATCTATGACTAATAATCCACCTTCAGGATTGCATCCGCGACACCCTCCAGTATTAAGTTGCAAGCAACAGACTATCGCTTTAAACAATGTGTGTAAAGTAAACGATGAAACTACCCTTGAATAGAACGCCGTTGTTTTCTCCCTAGTAGCAACATCACATCTACAACCGTAGAGAACAAGGTCACTTCCCATGGTTAAATAGAGGCATGAACCCACTATCGAGCATAAATACTCCCTCTTGGAGTCAGTAGCATCTACTTGGCCAGAGCATCTACAAGAAATGGAGAGCATGCAAGATCATAATAACATAATACATAATCTCAACCAGAGCAATCTCTCTATAAATCGGATCCACATCAAACCAACATGTAGCAATTACAAATAGATGATCTTGATCATGTTAGGCAGCTCACAAGATCTATACATGAAGCACAACAAGGAGAGGACAGCCATCTAGCTACTGCTGTGGACCCATGGTCCCGTGGAGGACTACTCACGCATCACCTCGGATGAAGACATGGCGATGTAGAGGCCTCCGGCGGTGATTTCCCTCTCCGGCAGGGTGCCGGGATGGACTGCAGAACCCTCCCGAACTAGGGTTTCGGTTGACGGTGGCGTCGGAACTTTTCGTGGATGGAGGCTCTCGTCCCTGGGGTTTTCCCGATACGAGGAATAAATAGGCGGAAGGGCGGAGCAAACGAGGCGACAAGGCGCCAGTACATGGGCTAGGCGCGGTCAAGGGTGGGGCCGCGCCTTCCCTATGTACTGCCACATGGCAGCTCTCCTCCGCGTGTCCTTCTGGCTCCGTCTTCGTCCTGGAAAAATAAGACGCTGAGCTTTTGTTTCGTCCAATTCCGAGAAAATTTCATGTACAACTTTTCTGAAACACAAAAACAGCAGAAAACACTGCGGCGCTGCGTTAATAGGTTAGTCCCAGAAAATGCTAAAAAAGTGTGGAAAAGTGCACATAAAACATATAAGAATTGTAACAAAACAAGTATGGAGCATCAAAAATTATAGATACGTTTGGGACGTATCAACATCCCCAAACTTAACTCCTGCTCGTCCTCGAGTAGGTAAGTGATAACAAACAAATAATTTTTAAGGTGACATGTTGTCACACTACTTTGATCAATCTAAGTGTAAAAGCAAACATAGCTGAAATCATAGAATCCTAACATAAGCATGATAGATATATAATCAAACAATGAAACTTAATAACCATGCTAAAACATGAATAGTAATCAAACAAAAGAAAATGTATAACGTGCATGGAAAGCAAAGTGATTATCAAGAGCATAGCATAGATACATAATAAAATGGTACTTAGCTTGTCCCATCAGTGGAAGCAAAACATAAATGCTTGGACACCTTTAAAAGATAATAAGGATGACTAGAAACAAAAAGTTTGAACAAGCAATACCATAATTATGAATCAATCAATAAAATCTTGGGACCATGCACATAAAACTAAGAATGACAACTATGCTCTCATAAGTGGTGCATAAACTAGAAAGTGGAGACTCAACATAAAAGTAAAAGAAGGTCTCTCTTTGAGAGGCAAGTAAGATCACTCATGTGCTAGAGCTTTTTATTGAAACAAAAAGAGTATAAAATGCACTTTTCAGAGGTGGTTGTTCATGTCAACGAGTAGTAAAAAGAGCTATTGTCATCTTCCATACTAAGCAAGTTTGAGAGTGGTTCCGAAATATTTGGGTGAAGCCTCTTTTTATTTATACTACTTATAAAATTGTGACACTCCTCCCAACCTTTTCTTACACATACCATGGCTAACCGAATCCTCGGGTGCCGACCAAGCAATCACAAACCGTGGAGTGCCCTTTTCTTATAATTTTCCTATTTTCTTCCCCTATTGGAAGTTGTGGTCAAACCAGCTCTTCCTTTTTTATATACTTTTTTATGTGACAAGCAAGATGAAGCTCGCGAGTCTTTGAGTTACTTAACTAGTATGGAAGACGACAACCACAATTTTAATTTACTTCCTCATGAGCTAAAAAACAATATCACAAAACGAGGAACTATTTGAATGTTTTAAAGGTAGCACACGAGCAAACTACTATGGAATGGTAATGAAATACCACATATAGGTAGATATGGTGGACACTTTGACATATTTGGTTTTTGGTGGTTGGATGCATGAATAAAATACTCATACAAATGGAGGCTAGAAAAAGACCGGGTGCGACCAACTGATACGTCTCCGACGTATCGATAATTTCTTATGTTCCATGCCACATTATTGATGATATCTACATGTTTTATACACATTATATGTCGTATTTATGCATTTTTCGGCACTAACCTATTAACGAGATGCCGAAGAGCCAGTTGTCGTTTTCTGCTGTTTTGGTTTCGAAATCCTAGTAAGGAAATATTCTCGGAATTGGACGAAATCAACGCCCGGAGGCCTATTTTGCCATGAAGCTTCCGGAAGACCGAAGAGAAGACGAAGTGGGGCCACGGGCGCCGCCACACTAGGGCGGCGCGGCCCGTGGGGGGCCGCGCGGCCCTAGCGTGTGGGGCCCCCGTGACCCCTCCGAGGCTGCCCTTCCGCCTACATATAGTCTTCATCGCGAAACCCCCGATACCGAGAGCCACGATACGGAAAACCTTCCGAGACGCCGCCGCCGCCAATCCCATCTCGGGGATTCAGGAGATCGCCTCCGGCACCCCGCCGGAGAGGGGAATCATCTCCCGGAGGACTCTTCACCGCCATGGTCGCCTCCGGAGTGATGAGTGAGTAGTTCACCCTGGACTATGGGTCCATAGCGGTAGCTAGATGGTCGTCTTCTCCTCATGTGCTTCATTGTCGGATCTTGTGAGCTGCCTAACATGATCAAGATCATCTATCCGTAATTCTATATGTTGTGTTTGTCGGGATCCGATGGATAGAGAATACTATGTTATGTTGATTATCAATCTATTACCTATGTGTTGTTTATGATCTTGCATGCTCTCCGTTATTAGTAGAGGCTCGGCCAAGTTTTTACTCTTAACTCCAAAAGGGAGTATTTATGCTCGATAGTGGGTTCATGCCTCCATTAAATGCGGGACGATGATGAAAGTTCTAAGGTTGTGGATGTGCTTGTTGCCACTAGGGATAAAACATTGATGCTATGTCCGAGGATGTAGTTATTGATTACATTACGCACCATACTTAATGCAATTGTCTGTTGTTTGCAACTTAATACTGGAAGGGGTTCGGATGATAACCTGAAGGTGGACTTTTTAGGCATAGATGCATGCTGGATAGCGATCTATGTACTTTGTCGTAATGCCCAATTAAATCTCACAATACTCATTATATCATGTATGTGCATTGTCATTCCCTCTCTATTTGTCAATTGCCCGACTGTAATTTGTTCACCCAACATGCTATTTATCTTATGGGAGAGACACCTCTAGTGAACTGTGGACCCCGGTCCATTCTTTTACATTGAATACAATCTCATTGCAATACTTGTTCTACTGTTTTCTCGCAAACAATCATCATCCACACTATACATCTAATCCTTTGTTACAGCAAGCCGGTGAGATTGACAACCTCACCTGTTTCGTTGGGGCAAAGTACTTTGGTTGTGTTGTGCGGTGCTCGCGTTGGCGCCGGAATCCCTGGTGTTGCGCCGCACTACATCCCGCCGCCATCAACCTTCGACGTGCTTCTTGACTCCTACTGGTTCGATAAACCTTGGTTTCTTACTGAGGGAAACTTGCTGCTGTACGCATCACACCTTCCACTTGGGGTTCCCAACGGGCGTGTGCTTTACGCGTCATCACCAACTAAGAGAGCATAATGGCCATAATCATGCACAACGACAAAATATATTAATCAAATCATGAAGTGATACACAAGTTGCGAACTAAATGATCATAGAGGCAAGAATTGACTGGAATGTAGTCATAACATGTTGCAAAACATGTGCCAAGTCGACCCAAATAAAAACATCCGCAGGAGAATATATACCACAATATTATGCTTTTCTATTGTATGCTAAAAACAATGCATGAAACCTTCAATGACACACTAAACACTCTCAGTATTTGAGACTAATCATAATGAAAACATAATTAACAAGCTCATCATGAGAATAACATCTAGCAAGATATGCAAAAATAACTATGCCATAGTCTAAAAATGCTTCCATTTGGATCACATACACATAAAACCTTTTCCATGCTTCCAACGCCAACCAAACGAAACCAAACAACTCTCATATATGAAAAACAATTAAATTTCCAGAGAGCTATTGAAACTCAAATAAATGTAAAAGTGGGGCGTGTCTCTCTCCAACGCAAAATGCATAACAGTGGAGCGTGTCTCACTCCAAAATAAACATGCAAAACAGCGGAGCGTGTCTCACTCCAAAGTAAATATGCAAAGTGGTGGGACGTGTCTCACTCCAAAGTAAACATGAATGATGGGATCCAACTTTATTGAAAATAAACACACACAAAAAAAGTAAAGACGCTCCAAGGATAACACATATCACATGAAGGAATAAAATATAGCGTGTTGAAAAATGACCTGGTGCTTTTTGGTTATGAAGAGGGGATGCCTTGGGCATCCCCAAGCTTTGACGCTTGTACTTCATGGATATTTCTTGGGGGGTCCAGGGGACATCCCCAAGCTTGAGCTCTTGTTCATGCTTCATCTTATTTCACCCTACACTTGAAAACTTCCTTCACACAAAACTCAGCACAATTGATTAGCAACATTAGTGCAAATAAAAATATATCAAACCAGCAAGGCTTCAGTAATGGCACATATCAAACACTCATTTTAACATATTATACTGTATCTACTTCTTCCCAAAGCTATTTTCACAAAAGAACTCAAAAAGACGAAGCATAAGACGCAAATACAAAACATGGCAGAAATCTGTCAAAGCAGACCAGTAGGCAAAGATCGAAATTAAATAAATAGTTATGTTGCTCAAATCAAAAAATTCTAAACTAACGAAAGTTAGCTAACATACTGGGCAATAAGCACAAAAATTTGCAGCTTAAAATAAATTTATGGAGATTTTTAAGAATTGTTTTCGTGACCAGCACAGAATCTGTTTCAGAATTGCAAATACCGCAAACACTGCTTTCTTTCTATTAGAGGCTACCCTTGGCATAAAAACGATAAGGAGAGGTTATTACAGTAGCAATAATTTCCAAGACTCAACAAAGCAAAAAATAACAGAAATAAAACATGGGTTGTCTCCCAAGTGCTTTTCTTTAACGCCTTTGAGCTAGGCGCAGAAAGGGTGCAAATCAAGTATTGTCAATAGAGAAATCACTAAGATCGGGAATGAAAGTAGTTTCAACCAGACATTCTATGCTATCTATCACTACAAGAAAAGTTGCCATGGCCGACGAAGTTGAAGTCCCCCTGCCATCGAGGACTGCGGCTGTGCTCCATGAGGCTCGGTAGCTCCTGATGTGGTTCATCTCTCTCTCCTATGTAGTTCAATACAATAATCTCATGAGCTGCCTTACATGATTGAGATTCATATGATGATGCTTGTAATCTAGATGTCATTATGCTAGTCAAGTGAGTTTTACTTATGTGATCTCCGGAGACTCCTCGTCCCACGTGTGTAAAGGTGACGAGTGTGTGCACGCGTGTGGGTCTCTTAGGCTAGATTTCACAGAATACTTATTCACCTGTTGAATGGCATAGTGAGGTGCTTATTTATATCTCTTTATGATTGCAATGTGTTTGTATCACAATTTATCTATGTGCTACTCTAGTGATTTGTTATTAAAGTAGTTTATTCCTCCTTGCATGTGTGCAAAGGTGACAGTGCGTGCACCGTGTTAGTACTTGGTTTATGCTATGATTATGATCTCTTGTAGATTATGAAGTTAACTATTGCTATGATAATATTGATGTGATCTATTCCTCATACATATGCATGAAGGTGACAGTGTGCATGCTATGCTAGTACTTGGTTTAGTAGCGTTGATCTATCTTACACTAAAGGTTACTTAAACATGAGCATTATTGTGGAGCTTGTTAACTCCGGCATTGAGGGTTCGTGTAATCCTACGCAATGTGTTCATCATCCAACAAAAGTGTAGAGTATGCATTTATCTATTCTGTTATGTGATCAATGTTGAGAGTGTCCACTAGTGAAAGTGTAATCCCTAGGCCTTGTTCCTAAATACTGCTGAGTTACTACTGCTTGTTTACTTCTGCTGCGTTACTACTGCTGCGTTACTACTGCTTGTTCTTGTTTCATTGCGTTACTACGCCGCAATACCACCACCATCAACTACACGCCAAGCACTTTTACGGCACCGTTGCTACTGCTCATACTTATTTATACCACCTGTATTTCACTATCTCTTCGCCGAACTAGTGCACCTATTTGGTGTGTTGGGGACACAAGAGACTTCTTGCTTTGTGGTTGCGGGGTTGCATGAGAGGGATATCTTTGACCTCTTCCTCCCCGAGTTCGATAAACCTTGGGTATCCACTTAAGGGAAACTTGCTGCTGTTCTACAAACCTCTGCTCTTGGAGGCCCAACAGCTGTCTACAGAGAATAGGAGGGGGAACGTAGACATCAAGCAACTTTTCTGGCGCCGTTGCCGGGGAGGAAAGGTAAAAAGGCACTCATACTACGGTCTCAGGTAAAGTATTTTTCCGGCGCCGTTGTGTGTGTGCTCAAAGCTATTTCCTTTAGATCCTGCAATTGCATCTTGTTGTTTCTTGTTTACACTAGTTTGGCATAATGTACAAGAGTGAGCTTCTTATTCTATTTCACGATTTAAAACATGGATTGTTTGATGCGAAAATTAAAAAACCTATGAAATCTTATTTGCATGCTTGGTAGTAATATTAGTATGAACGCTTTGAACACCATTGTTGATAATGATATAGAAAGTTCTAAGCTTGGGGAAGCTGGTTTGCATGATATTTTTAGTCCCCCAAGCATTGAGGAGAAAATTTTCTTTGATGATACTTTGCCTCCTATTTCTGATGATGATAATGATAGTGGACTTTTGGTACAACCTACTATGGAGAGTGAATTTTGTTGTGATTATAATATGCCTCCTATATTTGATGATGAGAATAATAATGATAGCTACTTTGTTGAATTTGCTCCCACTACAACTAATAAAATTGATTATGCCTATGTGGAGAGTAATAATTTTATGCATGAGACTCATGATAAGAATGCTTTATGTGATAGTTATATTGTTGAGTTTGCTCATGATGCTACTGAAAGTTATTATGAGAGAGGAAAATATGGTTGTAGAAATTTTCATGTTACTAAAATGCCTCTCTATGTGCTGAAATTTTTGAAGCTACACTTGTTTTATCTTCCTATGCTTGTTACTTTGCTCTTCATGAACTTGTTTATTTACAAGATTCCTATGCATAGGAAGCATGTTAGACTTAAATGTGTTTTGAATTTGCCTCTTGATGCTCTCTTTTGCTTCAAATACTATTTCTTGCGAGTGCATCATTAAAGCTGCTTGAGCCCATCTTAATGGCTAAAAAGAAAGAACTTCTTGGGAGATAACCCATGTGTTATTTTGCTACAGTACTTTGTTTTATATTTGTGTCTTGGAAGTTGTTTACTACTGTAGCAACCTCTCCTTATCTTAGTTTTGTGTTTTGTTGTGCCAAGTAAAGTCTTTGATAGTAAAGTAAGTACTAGATTTGGATTACTGCGCAGTTCCAGATTTCTTTGCTGTCACGAATCTGAGCCCACTGCCCTGCAGGAAGCTCAGAAAATTATGCCAGTTTACGAGCATGATCCTCAGATATGTACGCAACTTTCATTCAATTTGAGCATTTTCGTTTGAGCAAGTCTGGTGGCCTAATAAAATCCATCTTTACGGACTGTTCTGTTTTGACAGATTCTGCCTTTTATTTCGCATTGCCTCTTTTGCTATGTTGGATGAATTTCTTTGATCCATTAATGTCCAGTAGCTTTATGCAATGTCCAGAAGTGTTAAGAATGATTGTGTCACCTCTGAACATGTTAATTTTTATTGTCCACTAACCCTCTAATGAGTTGTTTCGAGTTTGGTGTGGAGGAAGTTTTCAAGGGTCAAGAGAGGAGGATGATATACTATGATCAAGGAGAGTGAAAAGCTCTAAGCTTGGGGATGCACCCGGTGGTTCACCCCTGCATATATCAAGAAGACTCAAGCGTCTAAGCTTGGGGATGCCCAAGGCATCCCCTTCTTCATCGACAACATTATCAGGTTCCTCCCCTGAAACTATATTTTTATTCGGCCACATCTTATGTGCTTTACTTGGAGCGTCTGTGTTGCTTTTGTTTTTGTTTTTGTTTGAATAAATTGGATTACATCATGCTTGTGTGGGAGAGAGACACGCTCCGCTGGTTCATATGAACACATGTGTTCTTAGCTCATAATATTCATGGCGAAGTTTCCTCTTCGTTAAATTGTTATATGGTTGGAATTGGAAAATGATACATGTAGTAATTGCTATAAATGTCTTGGGTAATGTGATACTTGGCAATTGTTGTGCTCATGTTTAAGCTCTTGCATCATATACTTTGCACCTATTAGTGAAGAATACATAGAGCATGCTAAAATTTGGTTTGCATATTTGGTTTCTCTAAGGTCTAGATAATTTCTAGTATTGAGTTTGAACAACAAGGAAGACGGTGTAGAGTCTTATAATGCTTTCAATATGTCTTTTATGTGAGTTTTGCTGTACCGTTCATCCTTGTGTTTGTTTCAAATAGCCTTGCTAGCCTAAACCTTGTATCGAGAGGGAATACTTCTCATGCATCCAAAATACTTGAGCCAACCACTATGCCATTTGTGTCCACCATACCTACCTATACTACATGGTATTTTCCCGCCATTCCAAAGTAAATTGCTTGAGTGCTACCTTTAAAATTCCATCATTCACCTTTGCAATATATAGCTCATGGGACAAATAGCTTAAAAACTATTGTGGTATTGAATATGTAATTATGCACTTTATCTCTTATTAAGTTGCTTGTTGTGCGATAACCATGTTTATCGGGGAACGCCATCAACTCATTGTTGAATTTCATGTGAGTTGCTATGCATGTTCGTCTTGTACTGAAGTAAGGGCGATCTACACCGAGTTGAATGGTTTGAGCATGCATATTGTGAGAGAAGAACATTGGGCCGCTAACTAAAGCCATGATTCATGGTGGAAGTTTCGAGTTTTGGACAAATATCCTCAAATCTCTAATGAGAAAAGAATTAATTGTTGTCAAATGCTTAAAGCATTAAAAGAGGAGTCCATTATCCGTTGTCTATGTTGTCCCGGTATGGATGTCTAAGTTGAGAATAATCAAAAGCGAGAAATCCAAATGCGAGCTTTCTCCTTAGACCTTTGTACGAGCGGCATAGAGGTACCCCTTTGTGAAACTTGGTTAAAGCATATGTATTGCGGTGATAATCCGAGTAGTCCAAGCTAATTAGGACAAGGTGCGAGCACTATTAGTACACTATGCATGAGGCTTGCAACTTATAAGATATAATTTACATGATGCATATGCTTTATTACTACCGTTGACAAAATTGTTTCATGTTTTCAAAATCAAAGCTCTAGCACAAATATAGCAATCGATGCTTTTCCTCTATGAGGACCATTCTTTTACTTTCAATGTTGAGTCGGTTCACCTATTTCTCTGCACCTCAAGAAGCAAACACTTGTGTGAACTGTGCATTGATTCTTACATACTTGCTTATTGCACTTGTTATATTACTCTATGTTGACAATTATCCATGAGATATACATGTTACAAGTTGAAAGCAACCGCTGAAACTTAATCTTCTTTTGTGTTGCTTCAATACCTTTACTTTGAATTATTGCTTTATGAGTTAACTCTTATGCAAGACTTATTGATGCTTGTCTTGAAGTGCTATTCATGAAAAGTCTTTGCTTTATGATTCGACTTGTTTACCCATGTCATATACATTGTTTTGATCGCTGCATTCACTACATATGCTTTACAAATAGTATGATCAAGTTTATGATGGCATGTCACTCCAGAAATTATCTTTGTTATCGTTTTACCCGCTCGGGACGAGCAGAACTAAGCTTGGGGATGCTGATACGTCTCCAACGTATCGATAATTTCTTGTGTTCCATGCCACATTATTGATGTTATCTACATGTTATATGCACACTTTATGTCATATTCGTGCATTTTCCGGAACTAACCTATTAACAAGATGCCGAAGTGCCGGTTCTCGTTTTACGCTGTTTTTGGTTTCAGAAATCCTAGTAACGAAATATTCTCGGAATCGGACGAAATCAACGCCAAAGTTCCTATTTTCACCGGAAGCATCCAGAACACACGAGAAGGACCAGAGGGGGGCACAGGCCCACCACACCATACGCCGGCGCGGCCAAGGGGGGCCGCGCCCCCTAGGGTGTGGGCCCCCCTTCGACCTTCCTGCGCCGCCTCTTCGCCTATAAGAAGCCCCTGGATCAGAAAACCCGATACGAATTGACGAAACCCACAGAAACCTGCCAGAGCCGCCGCCATCGCGAAGCCAAGATCTGGGGGACAGGATCTCTGTTCCGGCACCCTGCCGGAGCAGGGAAGTGCCCCCGGAAGGCTTCTCCATCGACACCGCTGCCATCTCCACCGCCATCTTCATCACCGCTGCTGCTCCCATGAGGAGGGAGTAGTTCTCCATCGAGGCTCGGGGCTGTGCCGGTAGCTATGTGGTTCATCTCTCTCCTATGTAGTTCAATACAATAATCTCATGAGCTGCCTTACATGATTGAGATTCATATGATGATGCTTGTAATCTAGATGTCATTATGCTAGTCAAGTGAGTTTTACTTATGTGATCTCCGGAGACTCCTCGTCCCACGTGTGTAAAGGTGACGGTGTGTGCACCGTGTGGGTCTCTTAGGCTAGATTTCACAGAATACTTATTCACTGTTGAATGGCATAGTGAGGTGCTTATTTATATCTCTTTATGATTGCAATGTGTTTGTATCACAATTTATCTATGTGCTACTCTAGTGATTTGTTATTAAAGTAGTTTATTCCTCCTGCATGTGTGCAAAGGTGACAGTGCGTGCACCGTGTTAGTACTTGGTTTATGCTATGATCATGATCTCTTGTAGATTATGAAGTTAACTATTGCTATGATAATATTGATGTGATCTATTCCTCCTACATATGCATGAAGGTGACAGTGTGCATGCTATGCTAGTACTTGGTTTAGTAGCGTTGATCTATCTTACACTAAAGGTTACTTAAACATGAGCATTATTGTGGAGCTTGTTAACTCCGGCATTGAGGGTTCGTGTAATCCTACGCAATGTGTTCATCATCCAACAAAAGTGTAGAGTATGCATTTATCTATTACGTTATGTGATCAATGTTGAGAGTGTCCACTAGTGAAAGTGTAATCCCTAGGCCTTGTTCCTAAATACTGCTGAGTTACTACTGCTTGTTTACTACTGTGCGTTCTACTGCTGAGTTACTCTGCTTGTTTACTGTTACTCTGCGTTACTCTGCAATACCACCACCATCAACTACACGCCAAGCACTTTTACGCACCGTTGCTACTGCTCATACTTATTTATACCACCTGTATTTCACTATCTCTTCGCCGAACTAGTGCACCTATTTGGTGTGTTGGGGACACAAGAGACTTCTTGCTTTGTGGTTGCGGGGTTGCATGAGAGGGATATCTTTGACCTCTTCCTCCCCGAGTTCGATAAACCTTGGGTATCCACTTAAGGGAAACTTGCTGCTGTTCTACAAACCTCTTGCTCTTGGAGGCCCAACACTGTCTACAAGAATAGGAGGCTAACGTAGACATCAAGCAACTTTTCCTGGCGCCGTTGCCGGGAGGAAAGGTAAAAGGCACTCATACTACGGTCTCAGGTAAAGTATTTTTCCGGCGCCGTTGTGTGTGTGCTCAAAGCTATTTCCTTTAGATCCTGCAATTGCATCTTGTTGTTTCTTGTTTACACTAGTTTGGCGTAATGTACAAGAGTGAGCTTCTTATTCTATTTCCTGATTTAAAACATGGATTGTTTGATGCGAAAATTAAAAAACCTATGAAATCTTATTTGCATGCTGGTAGTAATATTAGTATGAACGCTTCGAACACCATTGTTGATAATGATATAGAAAGTTCTAAGCTTGGGGAAGTTGGTTTGCATGATATTTTTAGTCCCCCAAGCATTGAGGAGAAAATTGTTCTTTGATGATACTTTGCCTCCTATTTCTGATGATGATAATGATAGTGGACTTTTGGTACAACCTACTATGGAGAGTGAATTTTGTTGTGATTATAATATGCCTCCTATATTTGATGATGAGAATAATAATGATAGCTACTTTGCTGAATTTGCTCCCACTACGACTAATAAAATTGATTATGCCTATGTGGAGAGTAATAATTTTATGCATGAGACTCATGATAAGAATGCTTTATGTGATAGTTATATTGTTGAGTTTATTCATGAAGCTACTGAAAATTATTATGAGAGAGGAAAATATGGTTGTAGAAATTTGCATGGCACTAAAACACCTCTCTATATGTTGAAACTTTTGAAGTTACTCTTGTTTTATCTTCTTATGCTTGTCACTTTGTTCTTCATGAATTTATTTGTGTACAAGATTCCTATGCATAGGAAGTGGGTTAGACTTAAATGTGTTTTGAATTTGCTTCTTGATGCTCTCTTTTGCTTCAACTCTTATTTCTTGCGAGTGCATCATTAAAACTGCTGAGCCCATCTTAATGGCTATAAAGAAAGCACTTCTTGGGAGATAACCCATGTGTTTATTTTGCTACTGCTTTGTTGTGTTTTGGAAGTTGTTACTACTATAGCAACCTCTCCTTATCTTTATTTTATTGCAATGTTGTGCCAAGTGAAGTCTCTAATAGAAGGTTGATACTAGATTTGGATTTCTGCGCAGAAACAGATTTCTCGCTGTCACGAATCTGGGTATGATTCTCTGTAGGTAACTCAGAAAAATCTGCCAATTTACGTGAGTGATCCTCAGATATGTACGCAACTTTCTTTAGTTTTGAGTTTTTTTATTTGAACAACGGAAGTACCTCTTAAAAATTCGTGTTTACTGGCTGTTCTGTTTTGACAGATTCTGTCTCTATTTTTTGCATTGTCTCTTGTGGACTTTAAGTGAGGCTTTCTAGACGTGGAGAGCTGTAGCTAATGTTTTATTGAGTTCTTGCAATGTGTCACTACAGTGGTCAAGGTGGATTAAAGTTTTTTGAGTACTAACCCCTCTAATGAAGTTTATGAGAAGTTTGGTGTGAAGGAAGTTTTCAAGGGTCAAGAGAGGAGGATGATATATGATCAAGAAGAGTGAAAAGTCTAAGCTTGGCGATGCCCCCGTGGTTCATCCCTGCATATTTCAAGAAGACTCAAACGTCTAAGCTTGGGGATGCCCAAGGCATCCCCTTCTTCTTCAACTTATCAGGTTTCTTCTATTGAAACTATATTTTTATTCGGTCACATCATATGTGCTTTACTTGGAGCGTCTGTGTGTTTTTATTTTTGTTTATGTTTGAATAAATTCGGATCCTAGCAATCCTTGTATGGGAGAGAGACACGCTCCGCTTTTTCATATGAACACTCGTGTTCTTCGTTTTACTTTTAATGTTCAATGACAAAAGTTGGAAGCTATTGCATTTATTGCTATTTGGTTGGAAACAGAAAATGCCTCATATTGTCTTTGATAATTTGATACTTGGCAATTGTTTTGAGCTCTCAAGTAGATCATGATTAATCTCTTGCATCATGTAGTTTAAATGGAGAAATACCGTAGAGCTTGTTGAAATTGGTTTGCATGATTGGTCTCTCTAAGGTCTAGATATTTTCTAGTAGAAGTGTTTGAGCAACAATGAAGACAATGTAGAGTTTTATAATGCTTGCAATATGTTCTTATGTAAGTTTTGCTGTACCGGTTAATACTTGTGTTTGCTTCAAACAACCTTGCTAGCCAAAGCCTTGTACTGAGAGGAAATGCTTCTCTTGCATCCAAAAACCTTGAGCCAAAACCTATGCCATGTGTGTCCACCATACCTACCTATTATGTGGTATTTTCTGCCATTCCAAGTAAATACTTCATGTGCTACCTTTAAACAATTCAAAACTTCATTACCTCTTATTTGTGTCAATGTTTTATAGCTCATGAGGAAGTATGTGGTGTTTTATCTTTCAATCTTGTTGGGAAGCTTTCACCAATGGACTAGTGGCTTCATCCGCTTATCCAATAATTTTGCAAAAAGAGCTGGCAACGGGGTTCCCAGCCCCAATTAATCAACCTTCATTAATAATTCTCTTCACATGTTTTGCTCTGATTCATCAGTAAGCAACTTAATTTTGCAAATAGACACTCCTTCATGGTATGTGAATGTTGGAAGGCACCCGAGGATTCCGTTAGCCATGGCTTGTGTAAGCAAAAGGTGGGGAGGAGTGTCAACCATAAATAAAACTAAAGTACATGTGTAAACAAAAGAGAAGAGGGATTATCTACCTTGCTGGTAGAAATAACGTCCTTCATGGGAGCCGCTCTTTGAAAGTCTGTTTGGCGAGGGGGTTAGAGTGCCCACTACCATTCGTTGACAACAACAAACACCTCTCAAAACTTTACTTTTATGCTCTCTATGTGATTTCAAAACTTAAAAAGCTCTAGCACATGATTTAATCCCTGCTTCCCTCTGCGAAGGGCCATTCTTTTACTTTATGTTGAGTCAGTTCACCTACTTCCTTCCATCTTAGAAGCAAACACTTGTGTCAACTGTGCATTGATTCTTACATACTTGCTTATTTGCATTCATCATATTACTCTGTGTTGACCATTATCCATGAGATATATATACATGTTGAAAGTTGAAAGCAACTGCTGAAACTTAAATCTTCCTCTGTGTTGCTTCAATGCCTTTACTTTGAACTTATTGCTTTATGAGTTAACTCTTGTGCAAGACTTTTGATGCTTGTCTTGAAAGTACTATTCATGAAAAGTTTTGCTATATGTTATCTATTTGTTAGCAACTATAGATCATTGCCTTGAGTCACTGCATTCATCTCATATGCTTTATAATAGTATGATCAAGGTTATGTAAGTAGCATGTCACTACAAAAATTATTCTTTTTATCGTTTACCTACTCGAGGGCGAGCAGGAACTAAGCTTGGGGATGCTGATACGTCTCCAACGTACCTATAATTTCTGATGTTCCATGCTTGTTTTATGACAATACTTACATGTTTTGCTTGCACTTTATAATGTTTTTATGCATTTTCCGGAACTAACCTATTAACGAGATGCCGAAGGGCCAGCTTGTTGTTTTCTGTTGTTTTTGGTTCCGGAAAGGTCAGTTCGGGCAATATTCTCGGAATTCGACGAAACGAAGACCCAACATCTTATTTTTCCGGAACCTTCCAGAAAGTCAGAGGGGGACCAGAGGGGTGCCCTGGGGGCCCCACACGTGTGGCCGGCGCGGCCCAGGAGGGGGGCACGCCGCCCTAGTGTGAGGTGGCCCCGTGGCCCCTCCGACTCCGACTCTTCGCCTATTTAAGCCCTGGAGACCTAAAAACGCGATACCAATTGACGAAACTCCGAAAAGACTCCGGGGCGCCGCCACCATCGCGAAACTCCGTTTCGGGGGACGAGTCTCGTTCCGGCACCTCGCCGGGACGGGGAAGTGCCCCGGAAGCCATCTCCATCAACGCCATCGCCTCCATCATGCTCCGTGAGTAGTTCTCCCATGGACTACGGGTTCTAGCTGTAGCTAGTTGGTATCATCTCTCCCATGTACTTCAATACAACGATCTCATGAGCTGCCTTACATGATTGAGATTCATCTGATGTAATCGGTGTTGTGTTTGTTGGGATCCGATGGATTGTTACATTATGATTAGTCTATCTATAAAGTTGTGAAGTTATTGTTGCTGCAATCTTGTTGTGTTTAATGCTTGTCACTAGGGCCCGAGTGGCATGATCTTAGATTTAAGCTCTATATGTATTGCTTAGATTGTATCTACAAGTTGTATGCACATGTCTATGTCCGGAACCAAAGGCCCCAAAGTGACAGAAATTGGGACAACTGGAGGGGAAGGCTTAGATATGAGGATCACATGTTTTCACCAAGTGTTAATGCTTTGCTCCGGTGCTCTATTAAAAGGAGTACCTTAATTTCCAGTAGATTCCCTAGAGGCCCGGCTGCCACCGGCTGGTAGGACAAAAGATGTTGTACAAGTTTCTCATTGCGAGCACGTATGACTATATATGGAAAACATGCCTACATGATTAATAATCTTGATGTTCTGTCTTAATGCTATTTCAATCCTATCAATTGCCCAACGGTAATTTGTTCACCCAACACTTGTTATTGGAGAGTTACCACTAGTGTAGATAGTCGGGAACCCCGGTCCATCTTTCATCATCATATACTCGTTCTACATGTCATTGGAAGTAGTATCAACTATTTTCTCGGTGCCATTGCTCTCGTGTTACTACTATCGCTCGCCGTGTTACTCGTTACTACTCGCTCTCATATCACTACTACTTTCACATCACCCCCGTTACTAGTGCTTTTCCAGGTGCAGCTGAATTGACAACTCAGCTTGTTAAGGCTTATAAGTATTCTTTACCTCCCCTTGTGTCGAATCAATAAATTTGGGTTTTACTTCCCTCGAAGACCGTTGCGATCCCCTATACTTGTGGGTTATCACTATCCAAGCATGCATCTATGCCTAAAAAGTCCACCTTCGAAGTTATCATCCGAACCCCCTCCAAGTATTAAGTTGTAAACAACAGACAATTGCATTAAGTATGGTGCGTAATGTAATCAACACAAATATCCTTAGACAAAGCATCGATGTTTTATCCCTAGTGGCAACAAGACATCCACAACCTTAGAACTTCTCGTCACCGTCCCGGATTTAATGGAGGCATGAACCCACTATCGAGCATAAATACTCCCTCTTGGAGTCACAAGTATCAACTTGGCCAGAGCCTCTACTAGCAACGGAGAGCATGCAAGAACATAAATAACATATATGATAGATTGATAATCAACTTGACATAGTATTCAATATTCATCGGATCCCAACAAACACAACATGCAGCATTACAAATAGATGATCTTGATCATGATAGGCAGCTCACAAGATCTAACATGATAGCACAATGAGGAGAAGACAACCATCTAGCTACTGCTATGGACCCATAGTCCAGGGGTGGACTACTCACACATCGATCCGGAGGCGATCATGGCGATGAAGAGACCTCCGGGAGATGATTCCCCTCTCCGGCAGGGTGCCGGAGGCGATCTCCTGAATCTCCCGAGATGGGATTGGCGGCGGCGGCGTCTCTGGAAGGTTTTCCGTATCGTGGCTCTCGGTACTGGGGGTTTCGTGACGAAGACTTTAAGTAGGCAGAATGGCAGGTCAAGGGGTGTCACGAGGGGCCCACACAACAGGCCGGCGCGGCCAGGGCTTGGGCCACGCCGCCCTGTTGTGTGGCCACCTCGTGGCCTCACTTCGTTTCCTCTTCGGACTTCTGGAAGCTTCGTGTAAAAATAGGACCCTGGGCGTTGATTTCGTCCAATTCCGAGAATATTTCCTTACTAGGATTTCTGAAACCAAAAACAGCAGAAAACGAAGCAATCGGCTCTTCGGCATCTCGTCAATAGGTTAGTGCCGGAAAATGCATAAATATGACATATAATGTGTATAAAACATGTGAGTATCATCATAAAAGTAGCATGGAACATAAGAAATTATAGATACGTTTGAGACGTATCAGGATCCTCCGACTGTGAGTAGGCTCTTTCTTTTGTGGTTGTAGCTTATGGTGGTTCATTGATATGAAAATGCTTACGGATGTGAATGTGGTAGTTTTTTAGATAAGGAATGTGGTAGTTCATTGATGTGTTAATGCTTATGGATGTGAATGTGATAGTTCATTGATGTGCTAATGCTTACATATGTGAATGTGGTAGTTCATTGATGTTCTTATGCTTAGCTATGTTCGTTTGGTACTTGTCATGTAGGCGGTCATACCCTAGGCTGACATGGTCTTTCTATTCCATCTGTCAATGCTTATTATTCTCTGTTTGCACACAAATGTGCCATGGTTTGGCAACCAAAGATGTACGAGTTTGTGCTGAACAACTTGGCCGAGCCCGTCCATACTGCTTTAACCTGGGATTCAAATATGCACATGTGAATAAGGTAGCTGGTGATGTTCTTGAATTCAGTGGCATACATGTGAGCACTTTTCAGGTTTATAACCACATCCATTGTTCAAAAAATCGTCCGAGATACCTATTTATCGTGAATCAGCTTGTAACCGATAATATTTCGGCATATCGGCTAATTTATCGCCACACCGATATTTTGGCCGATTTTCAGACCCAGAGCAAATATTTTGTCCGATATTGAGTCCAATGGCCGATTTTCAGTGGAATTTCTCTGAAATTCGGTATGGCAGTCGATATATTCGTCTTATAGTCAACTGAGCATTAGCTCAAATTTTCCTTTCCTATTTGATTCAAATACAAGGAATCAAGGTAATACTTACGTTCGATGCTCCAATATTATTTTTACATAGCTTATTTTAGAAAAAATAGTGTCAAAAATTAGGATTTACAAAAAATAAGCCGACAAATGGCCGACTGATAAAGTCGATTAATCAGCCGATAAGCGATTAGTCTCCATTTTGAGGCCGACCGATAAGTTAACGATTAACGATTTCTTAAACATTAACCACATCAGAAAGTGGAGTACCAAGTGGAGCGTCATAAGTAAGATCAAATCCGATCACGCTCTCTAGTGGAGCGAACATGGTTTCTGCTTCTTTCTTGGTGATGAAAAGATGCTGCAAGAGTACCTAAAGGTAATAAGCTTGATGGAGTTCATTTCTTGATCTTACAGTAGGTCATTGTGATCCGCATTTACTCTTGTTACTTGTGAATTGCAACGCTACCCGAGACATCGTGAGTACATCAACAACCCGATCACAAACGATATGCTCAGATGAAGATAATCTTCACGTCCCAATTTATCTGCAAGGACCATCTGTACCAACCTCACTTGCAGGTCAGGGCACTCAACTTCATTGCAAACAATGAATAGTATGATGAGTGCCTTCAGCTGCAGGCATCGGAGAGGAGGACATAGCTTAGGACCTAGCTACGCAAACAGTTTCCTCCTTATTGTTTCTGATTCCTTCTTCATTATCCTCTCGATGATGGTCATGATCTGCTGACTTTGGGAGGTGGTCTTGTATCCCTCCATTAGCTAAGACTTGCTTCAACCTGATTTCCGGTCTGTAATGATGAACTTGTTCGAGGTGTTATATACTAAACCTTCGTGTGATAAACATGTGATGCATCATGAAGTATAGTTGTTTTACTCGTGATGCATGGCCTAGTAGGGTAACTATTTGTTGTGTATTATCATCACCTTTTGATAATTTGAATGTTACTGAATATGTTGTTATTCAGTTAACACTACTGGGTAACCTCACCGTTCAAATGGAAAGGATTACCACAACACGCTCATATCTGCAACCAAACAAGATGTATGTGCAGCACCAACATAATAAGTGTTGTCTTTCCTCTCTGGTGCAGAAAATGCATTCACATGCAACCAAATGATATGACTTTTCTGACCCATAACTCATATGAAACGCACAGTGTATTCTATCTCCCTGGTGCAATGGTAGCCAAATCGGGTTCAGGCAACCAAACTCGCCCTTGGTTGCGACACTCTGGTTCTAGTGCTGCACGTCCCCGTCCTCTATTGCGAGCCATGGAATTCCAATCGTGTATGTGGAAAAAAGTACTCGCCCGTCACGCCCGTGGATCCTCCGTATTAATTGGTCAAACCAAGGATAGCGCTTGGAGGAATTTCAGATATCGCATGCGTATGTATGTATGCGTGGCCTGTCGCATTCGCCGGCGCCCCTGCTTCAGTATTGGCAGATATGCACTAGAGGCCGGTGACGCACGCGCCTTCACACCACCATTTTCTACGTCCATTTGAGTAGCATTGAATATTGTGATGAGTACGTGTTTGGCTTGGGCCGCGTCGCACGGCACAGCCTCTATCTTCAAGAGTTCGGCATTATTGTTTTATGAAGACAAGCTACTAGGTTAATTAGTTAGCACTACGATTGGGCAATGTAGTCATCTAGTACGAGATATCTAAGGCGAACGATCGAAGCAAGCACGTGTGCATCTGGATGTACACGCAACAGCCTTTTCAAGATTAGAGCACCGGAAAATTCTACTAGTTGCCAAGGCAAATTACAGATGCGCACTGGCAACTTTCATATTTTGTATTTTAGTTTTTGGAAAAAGTCCTGCCATATTTGCATGAACCAGTGATTGCGATCCCATTGTCCGCACATTAAGTTTGTAACGTTCCTGCGGCATGGAAGTTCTTTTCAAGATGTCGGACCGAGGGGGAATCACTCTGCTAGTTGCACCCCACTCGAAAGTACGAACTTGTTCTTACAGCAGGTGAGAAGTACATGAGGTAAACTTGGGAGGAGACTAAGAGAGAACAAAAGGAGAGGCGGAAGGTTAGCAGCTGGATCCAATCGACCCCCCCCTCTCTCCCTCCAACCAAATCCGGACGACCAACAGGGCCAAGACACACCACAAACACCAGTGAGCAGCCCCACGCCGTGAAAGGCAAGGGAGATTTGCCAAATGAACAGATAAAAGCCACAAATAGTACACCATACGAAAAACTCTGGTGAGAAGCTCAACTACGAGGGCAAGCAAACCATAAGATTGACCGTGGGCAAAATACGTGAACCTCATTACAGTAGTCTTATGATAGCGATCTTTTATCTTTTATCTCTTAATTGTGTACTTACATGTTTACTATGGCCGGACGGGCCGATTTCGAAGTTGATTGAGATTTGAGAGAATTATGTTTCTAAACCAACACTCCCACGTGACCATTGATTCTTCATCCAAAGGAGTTGATGTCGATAAGGGCCATGCTCAGGTTGAGCCGAGCGTAGCTAAACCGGATAAACAACACTTTTAAAAAAAATGACATTATGGTTGGAGAAGCTAGAAATAGTTTGATGTGCAACTTGGCCGACTTATAAATAGATCGAGGGTACCTTTGTCAAGATCACGTTTAGAATCCTATCTCCTGGCGCGACGCAATTAATGGTGCCCGTTCAATTAGGAAATCACGGTGGACATGACAACTCAGGTCCCTAATGTTGTCACTGGCGACTTGCCATAGGGTCACGCCCTAAATTGCCACACGATTAAGGTCCTTGAACTAAGAAAAATGTTGAATGATTGCTACGCTTTAGAAATAGCAAATCCTATATCTTCCATTTACTTCGTTCCGGCTTGGCCACATACGAGCATGGCTAATAGAAGAACGGGCGGCCGGCTCTATATTGTTGTCACGTCCCTTACTGGTAGGAGCTGGTAATCGCATCGGCTGCATGTTGCCTCTTATTTCTCGTTTAGTGTGTTGTAGCCAGGCTTAATGTATATAGCCTGCTCTATTCTCTCTATTCTCTTATTCTTCACCTACGATTTTTGCTAATGTGGACAATTATATGTCCAACTAATTAGATTTTATTGTACTTGCTCTACAAAATTTCCTCCCACACAAGAGCAGTTTATTCATGAAAGAGTTTATTATAGTCGAATACATCCATACCAGCTTTACATGTTTATACCAATGTATGCATCCAGTTGCATTTATTAAGGTATAAGATTAGATAAACTTATTCTTCTTGTATGTCTGCTTGAGACCACTTCCACGGCCGCTCATGGGCAGAAGATGACCTGGTAGTTAGTGCCGCCGGGGCAAGTGTAGGTGCTGCTGGCGTCGTCCTTGGGGTAGCTGTACGCGTCGGAGCACTGCCCCTTGAAGAACCTGGAGTAGTCCGTCGGCCCGCAGTTGTTGGCCGCCGACCCGGTGCAGCAGTACCTGTCCTCCCTGAACACCGTGCACGCGTTGTTGCACCCTCCCGCCGCCCGCAGCTCGCTGGGGCACTGCGGCGTGATGTTCCCGGGGCACCGGGGCCCGCCCTTGGGGCACCCGGCGCCGCTGCCCGCCGGCACGAAGATCATGGGCACGTTGAAGCCGTCGATGAGGGAGATGTCGAAGAAGTCGAGGTTCTGGAACTGGTTCAGCCCGAACTCCGCCAGCGTGTTGGGCGCCTGCCCGTACTGCGTGCACTGCAGTTTCCCGCCGCAGTCCCCCGTCTGGCACCGCCCGTTGCCGGCGCCGTCGAAGCTGCACCCCGTGCGCGCCCAGATGCGCCCGGCCGTCGTGCCCGCCGGCACGTTGATGTTCCACGCCTGCCCCGGGTCCAGCCTCCTGCCGCCGCCGGCCGGCACGGCCGCAGCCCACACCGTGTACTGGCACTTGTTGGTCACGGTGAACGTCGCGGCCTCGGCGGCGGCGACGACCAACAGCACTACGAGAACCACAGGCAACATGGAAGAGGCCATCGATCGTGTTATCTTCGATTCAAAGTACCAGAGGAGCTTATTGTTGTGCCTGTGGGTGAGGAAGAATATCTAGACATGGGGTCGATACTTATAGGGTAAAGTCGAACATTCAACGTTTGCAGCTTCTCGACGTGATTGGTTTGGCACCTCACGAGGCAGGCCGTTAGGACTAGTCAAAATGTTTAGTATCATATATATAAATATCATGTGCTATGATATTACTAGTATATGTTACTATTTCCATAAGAGCAATTCCAATAGTATAGCCAACTGCTGGCTATAACAAGATGTCATATCATTTGTAGTCATCATATAGCTAACATGTATAATAATTAGCTATAAGAATGAAGCACTTTACTAACATATGGCCCACCTTTCACTCTCACAAAGTGCCTAGGAGCACGTGCAAGAGCTGGCTATTGCATAGTAGCCCACCTCCCTTCTCTCTCCTCTTCTCTCTCCTCCAACTCATCTAAAATATATTATTTAATGTCTTATAGTCAGCTGACTGGACTTTATTGTACTTGCTCTAAGGCTAGCTATAGTGCTAGTATTATAGCTAAAATCATGCATATTGATCCCACAAAAATGATGATGTGGCATCTAATTAAGGAGTAGAGAAGAGATTAGAGTAACATAGGTGGATACTGTATCATAGCGCATATCACGAGAAAATTTAATGTCTAACAAATCTTGTACACAAATTTGCATTGAGATTCTAAAAAGCAATAAATATAGCATATCTATGGTACTAATCTATGATACTACGCACTATAGAGATAGTATTATACACAAATATCATATGCATGATACTACTACATGATACTTGCATCATATATTAGTATCATAATTTTTTTATATTAATTGATTCATAGAATCTCAATGCAAATATATGTACAAGATTTATTTGACATTAAATTTTCTTATATTATGTGCTATGATACGGTATATACCTATGATACTACTATTATCTCTCTCATCTTTAATTGCACTGTCACATCAGTTTTTTACATGCATGGAATCTTTACTATTAAATAGGAGTTGGTCGTTTGACACTCAACGCACTTTGGTGGTCGTCATTGAAAAGATCCTGGCCATCCAATCTATTCTCCCTACTCCGCTTCGTCCGATCAAGTCAATCACCAAATATCCTCACGCAGAAGTTAATTATGGTATAAAAATCAGTCACAATATCTCAATCACATATCACGTACATCAAAATATGGTATCTATACTATTATTGGAGTTGATCGTTGGTTATCAAACGCATTTGATGATCGTCATTGGGATCATCATGTCCATCCAATCTAATATCAAAGCCTTGCCTCAATCCATCGATCCGATCTATTTTTTCTATTTCTCTCGAACTACTTTTATGGTAAGTCACCGATCCTTTCCTATGTTAGGATGGTAGCAATCAATCAATTATTAGGAAAGATCTCAAACGCAAATAATAGTATAGATTAATTAGGAAACAATATTCTTGCTTTATCAGTGCAATATCAGTCAATTACGAAATTTTAGGAAAGCATCGATCACGCTAGAAATTAATTTCCAAAACCCGAGTGCGGTTTCACCGCCCGTCAAATGTATGCTGACCCTACATACGACCCCCTCTACAAATCACGCACGTCGACCCTTTGCCAGTTGCAGTCTTCATCCTCTCGCCTCAGCACACCATGGATTCTTGTTCCACCCCACCGTCCCGTCCAGCGAGAGGCAGATTGTGCAGTTCACAAGGTGGTGACGCTTCGCTTCCTGCGTGGAGGAGATCGAGAGCTCGGCGCCGCCACGACCCTTTCTCCATCCGGGATGACGTCGTCTTACGTCCAAAAGTATCATCCCAGCCTTGTTGTTTCTCGCTTTCCTTCAATGGTGACGAGGACTTTCTTTGTTCCCGCCCTTCTCCAAAAAATACATGAGGTGAGATCTTTTGTTTACAACTGTAAGGGTATTTTACCCTTATCCATTATTTTGGTAACTATGACACCGTGCTAGAGTATTTGGACTAATACATGTGTACAAGATGATTCCCAGGTATTAGCCAAAGAGATATAATGGTGTATCAATGGAACAAGAAGGCAATGGGAGACCCCCCACTTCGATGAAAAATCAACAAGGGTTTTTCAGTGCTTGGCCGGTCCCTGGCCCGGTAAGACCGGCCCTGGCACCGGCCTGCCCGGCGCCGACCGGCCCCAGCGCTTGAGCCAACCGGACTGGTTTCAGTAAGGGTGGGAGCGTCATCCGGTCAGTGGCCGGTCGCCAGCCCGGTTTGGACCGGCCGATCCGGTGCCTGGCCCGGTCGGACCGGGTTCCTAACCAGGAGCCTCGACGTCCAACCGGCCTCCGCGCTTGAGCCAACCGGGCGTAGTCCAGTACGCATCAGAAGCTCGTCCGGTCAAGACCCGGTCCCAGCTCCGGTTGAAACCGGCCGGTCCGGTCGCTGGCCCGGTCTGACCGGCCCGTGCGCCGACCTGTCCGGCGCCAAATCCGGTTGACCGGGTTTCTCGAGGAATCTGTTGACGTGGCAAGTGAGCAACGGCCAGAATTCAAGAAACACTATAAATACCCCTTCTCCTACCTCTGAAGGGGTAGGCACTACACTACAAGCTGTTCTTGAGCTCTCTCTCATACTCAATTGTTAGAAACACCAAAAGCCTCAGATCTCCCTCCTCCTCCACCCAAACTCAAATCCCTCCGGGGAAACGATAGAGGAGGACCCGATCTACTGTTCTACCAAGCCAAATCTCATCCCCCTTGTATTCATCAAGAAGCTTGCTCTCTTGGGTTCCTTGGAAACCTAGGTGGGCAAGAGTGGTCCGAAAGCATCCGGGCTGTGGATTTGCTCCTGACAAGATTGTGAAGATTTGGAGGCCACCTCAAAGTCTACCACAAGTGAGTGAGCTATTCCTTCGTGGGATAGGCTCCGGAGAATAGGGTGAGCCTTCGTGGCGTGGGGAATCCTTCGTGGGACCTCCACCCCTCCAAACGTGACGTACCTTCTTGCAAAGGAAGGGAAGACGGGAATACATCCTCGTCTCCGCGTGCTATCGGTTATCTCTAACCGAACTCCTTACTTGTGATATAACTGCTTGTGAGAGCCTTCGTGCTTGAGTTACTTGTATCATCATATAGGTTGTTTCACCTAGTTTGCATTAGGCTCATCTTTATATTCCGCAAAGCCTAATATTGCAAAGAAAGAATTAAAATTTGTAGAAACCTATTCACCCCCTCTAGGTTTACCATCTCCGAACTTTCAATTGGTATCAGAGCCTGGACTCTTATCAAGGGCTTCATCGCCTTAAGAGTGAGATGGATAAACTATTCGAGGGTCTAGATGAAGACTCTAACCTTTCGGTTAGAGAAATGAAATCTAGATTCTTGGCATATGATGCCGAGAAAAAGAAAAAGGAGGATGACCTACAAAGCCAAATGGCAGAGATGACTACCATGCTTAAGAACTTGACTAGTGGGACTCCTAGTGCGGTTTCGGCCTCTCAAGGGAGTTTCCATGAAGTCAACCATGACTATCCCAAAAACACTTCACCCATGCCTCATATAAACCATAGTGGGAATGTTCCCCATTTTGATGGAACTCACTTTCCTTTTGGAAATCTGCTATGGAATCTCATATTCGCAGTGCTAGCAGGTGGAGTTATGGGAGATCATTGTTCATGGATACCGGGAGCCACATGATCCCACTCGGTTGACCTCCACCGAATTCTACAACCGTCAACTCAATGCCTCCGCATGTGACAAGATTAGGAGTGGCATCAACCGCAAGCTCCTTGATCAAGTCAATGGCATTGACTCCGCTAAAGAGTTGTGGGATCGGATCGTAGTACTCCAAGAGGGAACCGATTTGATCCAATCGGCTCTTTATGAGTCCGCAAAGCAAGAGGCCACCATGTTCATGATAAGAGAAGGAAAATCCATGGCCGATGCCTATGCAAGGCTTGGTGCTCTTAGAGTGAGGGTCAAGGGACTTGGAGTTGAGAAGTACAATGACGACTTCGAGATGAATGAAGCATTCATAAAGTCCAAGGTCATTGCTATGATTGCAGTCAAGCAAGAAGACACCAACCTTGCACTCAACTTGCAAATCATTACCAAGAGTGCTGATCTGAACTCCGATGATCTAGTCTCCTATGTGGCAGCCAATGAAAACATGGCCAAGACAGGAAAAAGGGTCATGGCGATAAACCGTGTTGATGAAGCCTCACGCAACCATGAAGCGTCACACAACCTTGCTCTCAAAGCTAGAGCTGACCATGGAAGAGAAGGAGACGATGAAATTGAAGAAGATGAAGAGATGACTTCAACTAGTGACATTGCTACCGACTTTGCTTTCTTTGCCAAGAAGTACAAGGCAAAGTTTCCAATGCTCCTCAATGACAAGAAGAAGAAGAGAACCTGCTACAACTGTGATGAAGATCGCCACTTTGCAAATGAGTGCCCTTATGAGAAAAGGGTAGACAAGCCAAAGTTCATCAAAGGGGTCAAGGCAAGATTGAAGCCAAACCCCATCAACGATCGATACAAGAAGAACAAGGGAAGAGCCTTTGTTGGGGCCGAGTACTTGCCTGATGAAGAAGAGGAAGATGAGGAGAAGGAGGCCAGAGTGACCGGTTTGGCTCTCTCTAAGCCCGGGTCACTCTTCACATATGACTACTCCAAGGATTACTCCACGGTGAATGATGTTGGTTCGTCCTTCATGGCAAGAATAACTCAAGATGACGACTCCGATGACTCTCCCTCCTCTACAATCGTTGGCTCTTGTCTTATGGCAAGAGAAACCAAGGTAATGGAATCCCCACCTTCTCTATCTAGTGTTCTTGATGATGAGACTGAAAATCAAGAAGAATTAATTGTGCTTAAGGAAGTTTACAATGTTAGATGCACCCTTCCTGGTGAAGCTCTTGTCAAGTTTGATTTCTTGATGGACTCTCTCAAAGAAAAGGATGAGTCCATTGAGGAATTAGAATATCATTTGAATGAAAAAGAACGGATATTTGATCTCCTAAGACAAGAGCTAAAAATCGAAAGGTGCATATCCCAAGACCTTAAGCAACAAATTGAAACTTATGAACTTGATAAAGTTAAGGACCTAGAAACTATTGAAAGGGCTCAATCTTTGATACAAGAGCTCAATGCCTCAAAGAAGGATCTTGAAGTTGCTCTGTAGCGACCTCACCTTTTAAGGTGCCGATCTCTGTGCGTATCTGTGCTAGTCCCTGGATCAATCGCTAGCACACACAGTACAAGATGTAATACCAAGAAACAAAGGTCTTTATTACATCGTATGATCCAGAATTTACATAAAGGATTACAAAGTGCATAGCACAAGGCTAGCATATCATCAGAGTTTCACAACAAATAAACATAGGCAGCATGGAGTCCTTCGTCTTCATGTGCCACAAAGTAGCATGTTGAGGATAGACTCGTAACCCTAACCATCGTATCTCACTCGTCTTTCAAAACATCTGCAACATGAAAAGTTACAGCCACGAATGGTCAATACATTTGAATTGTATTGGCAAGATGACACTATGGTGGACTCAAATGGCATCCTACACCTACGTGCACATCTGCAGGTAGAGCTCGGAGTTCATTTTGCGTAAAGCCAATTTTTCCCTATCATTTATCAAAACATTTTCTTTCAATCTAATTAGCAGTAACATTGGTAAAACCCCAATGTACCAAATTAATAGTAGCATTGGTAAAGCCCCAATGTACCTTCCTACCCTTGTTCACCCATTCAAATTTTATTTAAGAAATTGGGATGAGGAGATCTTCGAACAAAGACTTGTCAGTTCGCTCAAGTTGTCCATAACCGGGGACACGGCTAAGTACTTAGATTTACACTCTCGAGAGGTTGTACACCTTTACCCACATGGCCAGGTCAATCCTTCTACCTCGTTGCACATTTTGCTTAAGGACAGGTGTAGACCGTGGCCGAGACCTTCGTGTGTAATCGCCCGAACCATTCCCTAAGGGCCACGCCCCCACCTACAGTATCCCTCTACCACCACCCGGCCCCTAGGATCCGGGTTCATACAACATACTTTGTCAAGCCGAGCCATAGTAGCATGTGGTTGTACGGAAAGCTAATGAGCAAGGTTTGTCCACAATCTCTTTAAGCTTGGGTGACTTTCCGCAAGTGTGCACTAGCACCAGGGTCTTGCCCCCTGATACAGCCACCCTCTCCATAACTCCACCATTCACCCAGGTAATTCATTAAACTTAGTTGTTTTTCCTTAAGCTCTATCAAAACCTTTTCCATGGCATAGCAGGTAACAACTAAATTTAATGGCGGCTAAGGGAGTCTAGGAGTGGTGTAGCTAAAGTACTAGGATTTAATAGCAAGCAAAAAGCATAAACCCTAGACATGTCTACTATAAAAACACTACTGTGCAAGAATTTAAAATTGGGACTTTTGGTGTGTGTCACTTGCCTTTTTGTAGTTGAAGAGTGTTCTCTTTTCTTTCAACAAAACACGTCGCTCTTCAAACGAACTATAAAATAAAAAAATTACACAACATAAACACACAATTCATAACAACATAATACAATCAAGAAAACAATTTGAAAAACGCTCTATGGTACTAAGATGTGGCATGAGGTTTGGCTTGCAAGATATGGTTTGATAGATTGGAAGGGTCATGTACTTTAAAAGAAAAAGATTATCCAAGTCAAATGCTTAGGAGGAAAAGATTAGCAAGGGCATATGATCAAGGGTTGTTTGCTACACCGAAATGAATAATTGGAATGATCCATGTGATAGAATCATACGAGTCTCATATGGCTTAAAGCAACATACCATTATGGAGAGTGTGACAACACTCACCAATGGCAAGAGGAAAAAGATTAGATAGGAACTAGTGATATGAAAATTTACTCAAATAACTCAATTGCTATTTGAATAATATAGACTAAGATAATATGTTGTGTAAGATGTGATCATGGAGCATGATGAATAATATGGATCCTAAAAATATCGTGAAAATAAAGTGTGCAAAACTGACATGTAAAATGTCTGAAGTTATCTACATATTTTACTGATTCCAAAGATATAAAATTTGTTGAAAATCGACGTGGAGAACTGAAGATATTGATTTTACAATTCGCGGTTAAATTCTAGTAGTGTCCGAACAAGTTGTCCGAACAAGTTGCTCGGATGGAAAAACTTCCTACACGAAAGTTGTAGAGAATATAATTACGAACTTAACAACAAAGAAAACATCTGAAATGGAGCTATAGATCTATTGTTGTGGAATTTCAAAGTTTCAAAATTGAAGTGAGCTAGCACTGGATCGATCGATCACACACGATGCATGTTTCAGTTAAGTGGCCTAATGGGAAACCTTAGATCTAGATCGAACAGACTACGGTGCACCTGACTTGATCTAAACTGAACAAATAGAATCATCACGTGGAGTGGCTTACAGTGGCAGAGCATCGTCGATCTCGACAGCCTGATGGTGGCGACGGACTTGGTCGTGGACGCCGCTGACACTCCGGCGGTCTCTGGTGACGGAAAGGTTGAGAACGGGATACTCCTGTTCGCAGTGAAGGTAATGGCGTGAACTACTACGGCTTCCGCTACCTCGAGCAACACGGAGAGGCGGCCGGAGTTGGTACGACCGTCGGCGAGATCAAGTCGAGGACAAGCTCCTCATTTTACTGCAGCAAAAAAAAAAAATCAGGGAAGAGCTCAGGTGATGCGCACAGACGAGGGGATCGAGACGAGACCAAAAAGGAGGCGGCAGGGTCACCTACGCTCGTCGGAAATGACTTCGTACGACAGCGGTACTATACCACAACGGCGAGGAAATTGGGCAGCCTGGGGGCACGATTTGGAGGGGAAAGACAGGGCAAATGGAGAGGGAGGCGAGGACTATTTATAGGAGCGAGGTGGAGGCAAATGGGGCAGGGAAACGGCGGCGTTGATGGCCGTCATCACTGGCTCACGGCAGTTTCGCGCGGTGTCCGCGCGTGATGAACCTGGATGGTTTTCAGTATTAAGGCAACAATATGGGAAATAAATTCCCTGAAGGAATACTCCATTGAATTTAGAGCAAAATTCGTGCTAGACTTGAATGCAAATACTCACTAGAAATCAGGAGAGAGGGGAGGGAAAGTTGACTGGCCATGGACGCTCGAGGTCCTTCTTCTGTACGTGAAGGAAGAAGACGACCAAGTCGTTCGGTCTGTATGGGCTAGGCTGGAGCGGCCCAGCTGGTCTAGCTCTTCTTTTTTTTTATTCTCTTTCTTTTCTGGTTTCTATTTATTTGAGTTGCACACAAATTGCAAATTGATTCAAAACAGTTTTAAATCTTTTCAGAAAAACTTGCATAAAAATATAAGTGCAAGGCTAAATACAATGAACGCTTTGGCACTGTTTTAAATTTTAAAAAATATGAACATATCCAATAGGCTATAAGATAAAATCATGTTTTGAAATTTCAAAATCTTTTAGAAACAAGATAGAGTATGGTTTACAATACTTTAAAACCGAAATATTTATGAAATTTTTATTTTGAGAAATACTTTTAAATACCACTCAAAATTTTAATTCGTTGTGAAATTTCAATCAAGACAAACAAACAAGCATATATTTTATTTTTATTTAACATTCCAAAATTTGAAAATTTTGGGATGTGACAGACTACCACCCTTAAAAGGAATCTCGTCCTCGAGATTCGAGAAAGTCTAGAAAGAAAGATGGGTTTGGGATATGTTGGGGTGGCTACCACCCTTGAAAGAAACTTTTGTAGCTGTACTAGGTCTTGGGTTTATGCTGGGGTCATCCTAGGTATGACTTGGTATTGGGTCATCTCTTTATAATTCTATGGCTTCGGACATCCTGTAGGGGTTGTTTATTCACATATAGTGAACAACATATAACTTCAAGGTAACTTGAGTAGGCTTTTCCTCACATTTGGGATTCTAATCCATATAGGATGGTGGTTGGTATAATCTTTTATCTCTAAATAGGAGACCCCCACTACAAGATTTTCCTGTCTTCTCATGAGTCCACGTCACCAGTTTCCCCCCACATGTCGTGTGTAGCGTCTCTCCCTGCTCCCTTCCGGTCTCACATCCCACATTTTCTCCACATGGAGTCGAGGCGTGTCGTCGTCAATTCATTTTCCAGATCTCCGGCGGTGTTGCTCCCTTGACCCGTCCCAATTGAATTCTTTGGCAGTCGGTTGCTCTTCATCTTCTCCACAACCATTCAATTTCCTCTCCTCATCTTCTCCACCAATTAAATGCAAGAGTAACCGATGGATCCTCCCTTCTCTATTGAAGCTTTTTAAGCGATGGATCTGTGCTCCATCCATTTCCATCATCTACATTAGACTGGATACCCACAACCAACGCGATGGAGGCGAATCTGGAGGAGTTGGTACCTACCTCCCTGAGCACAGGGGAAGCGCTTGATGAGGCGTGTGGCGTCGACTCACAGTCTCTGGCATCTCCACCACAAAACGCCTCTGGGCAGGTTAATCCCCGATTAGATCTCTTAATTTAAATTCACTTAGTCTGTTACTGCACATAAACGGATGCCTCCCTGACGAGATTAAACTGACGTTTTGATGCATCACGTCTTCCTGATTCCTCCATCGTTGGATATATGGCTATATTCTCAATCCTGCGGAATTGACCTGCTACTTTTACCGTGAAATTATCATGCAGAATTGTTGATTGAATACTTCCATGCCTTCTGTAATTATTTCATAGATGACTGAGTGTTCGTGTTATTTTCCACCTCACAGTGCCTGTATCGATTGGTCTTATGAATTGTTGTCAATTTGTGTTAACTGATTTCTCATAGAACACGGAACCATATATTGTTATGGTGACTGGAGCCATGAGGGTTGGAATTCAGTATTGCACTTTGACTAACAGTAGCAAATTGTCCTACTTTTCCTACTGTGAATCGATTGTTATTACAAGGCATGCAAGAAAAAACAAAGAAATAGTTACATCAGATTGTGAAGCCATACTTGAGCACTCTGTACATTTTTCTTAACTTAATGGGATACCATAAACAACTCATGTCCAAAGTTTCTTCCAAATTCTCCAATCATCTGTTTCCTCAGGGTCGTGGCCTCAGCTTCACCTGGAGATGTTGCAGCCTCCCCACTCATTGGAGATCTTTAACGAGTGGTTACGAACAAACACATTCAGCATAAGTATGAAGACTCCATTCTCCTATTGTTTCAGGTAGTACTTTCAGTTTCCCAAGATAAGTTCTTATTTTAATTTCCCGAAGTTTTTCTTATTACGGTTAGACTGCCAAGCACAACCCAGGTAAGTAACGAAATTATTCTGTTTATTCCTGTAACCCGGAAATACTAGCTGTCTGTTATCATGATTTTTTTTAGCTTGGATCATATGACTCATGTAAAATGCACATCTCATTTCACTTGCTGATTCTTTATTGTTCATATTTTGGAAATAAAAAGTTAGAAGTTCTTTATTCAGTAAATTTTGTAAGCAACAATGTACGATCTGCATCTCTATGCTTTCTGAAATAGATCTCTTGCCATAATAAATAATTCAGTTATTTATTTACTCTATTACTTATATCTGTGGATATATCTACTTCCTTGGCAATATTAAGCTCTAAACAACTATATGTTTTTCATGATGTAATTGTAGGGACCTGCGGATATTTACAACATATATCAGCGGGCTGCTCACGTCTTGCTTGATAACTAAATAAGTATGGTTTCAATGATCTTCTAAGCCAAATTGCATACTCAGGACAGGAATGTTATGATAGTGTCATCTCAAAAAGTTTGTAATCACATGTACATATCAGTATTCGGAAATAAATTTTATACTCACATGCATGAGTGCGGGTGTATTCTGTGGACAGCTAATTCTCATATTCCTTTTCTTTTTGTATCATTTACAATTTTCTGTGAAGTTGCTACATATGTTGTTTGATCTTTGATTGTCATATTTAGTTTCGATGCATACTTTTCATTGAAATTCATTGGAGTGGGTAGAAAGTCCCGCAGCAACGCGCGGGGTATCATCTAGTTAGTTCAATGAGGGGCCACTCTTTGGGTCAATCAGGAGGCCAAGATGTGAAAACTTCATGACATCCTTCATCTTTTCCTTCTTGGTGTCTTTGACATCCTTCCACCACTCTAAACTAGTGGTTGGATCTTCGATCTCGTTGTAGTCCTACGCTTGGCAGCACTTGCCTACTATAAAGGTATAATATTTATCCATCCTAAGGTTCAGGTTTATCAGCGACATCTCACTTGTAGGTATGTCTCTCTAGATTCACAAAGTCAATATTACGAAAGCGAATAATAAGAGTAGTAGGAATGGTGATCAATCCATCCTGCACCCAGATCATTACTCCGTATTTGATTTATTGAATCTCGTATCCTAACACTTGGTCAACCTCACAAGTTTGATAAAAATATTCCATGGAGAATTGAATCAATGTTTCAATCCCCATTATTGAACTATTTTGAAAATATTTCTATCGATCCTAACTAGGGTTTTGCGTATCTCACATCCTATGATTCTTCATCTTGATGGGAACCATCATGGTTGGTTTCACTAATGATGTCTTCATGGCCATTTGTCGAGAAAACATTTCCTAGGTTGGGTATAGATGAGAATAGATAGAAAGATTCTAAAGAAGTTTCCTACTCAAACATGCAAACCATGCAATTCATCAAACAACAAACATCTAACAAGCATCAAACAACATAGCTCAAACACAACCAAACTAGTATGGTCATACCACAATTTGGTATGATCAATACTTATTAGGATATCGCTGGTTCAATAAAATAGAAAAATGGTGGTCTGGTCTATTTCTATTTTGGATGTTCAAGTTTCTATTCTACTCTTCGTGTGTTGTGAAGTCTACATCGAATTCTTATTGAAGTTCTTCATTAGTCTCCCATGCAACATTTCTAGCAAATTCGAAGAATGTCACATGAAGCAGCAGTCCCTCACTTCAGGCACAAGGTCATCATCTCTACTTCCTTGATGGTTTCATAAGGTAGGTCATCTAAGGAAAGAGGAAAACATTTTTGAAGATGGAGTGGGTGAGAATACTAGAAGTTCACAAATCAACCGACTTTTTAATAGAAGTAGGATTAGATAGATATTTCATCCTAGGGTCTTCCTATGTTCTAATCCAAACCTAGGGTCACGAACCTATGGTCAACACAATGCTCTGATACCATCTGTAGCGACCTCACCTTTTAAGGTGCCGATCTCTCGTGCGTATCTGTGCTAGTCCCTGGATCAATCGCTAGCACACACAGTACAAGATGTAATACCAAGAAACAAAGGTCTTTATTACATCGTATGATCCAGAATTTACATAAAGGATTACAAAGTGCATAGCACAAGGCTAGCATATCATCAGAGTTTCACAACAAATAAACATAGACAGCATGGAGTCCTTCGTCTTCATGTGCCACAGGCGAGCATGTTGAGGATAGACTCGTAACCCTAACCATCGTATCTCACTCGTCTTTCAAAACATCTGCAACATGAAAAGTTACAGCCACGAATGGTCAATACATTTGAATTGTATTGGCAAGATGACACTATGGTGGACTCAAATGGCATCCTACACCTACGTGCACATCTGGCAGGTAGAGCTCAGGTTCATTTTGCGTAAAGCCAATTTTTCCCTATCATTTATCAAAACATTTTCTTTCAATCTAATTAGCAGTAACATTGGTAAAACCCCAATGTACCAAATTAATAGTAGCATTGGTAAAGCCCCAATGTACCTTCCTACCCTTGTTCACCCATTCAAATTTTATTTAAGAAATTGGGATGAGGAGATCTTCGAACAAAGACTTGTCAGTTCGCTCAAGTTGTCCATAACCGGGGACACGGCTAAGTACTTAGATTTACACTCTCGAGAGGTTGTACACCTTTACCCACATGGCCAGGTCAATCCTTCTACCTCGTTGCACATTTTGCTTAAGGACAGGTGTAGACCGTGGCCGAGACCTTCTGTGTGTAATCGCCCGAACCATTCCCTAAGGGCCACGCCCCCACCTACAGTATCCCTCTACCACCACCTGGCCCCTAGGATCCGGGTTCATACAACATACTTTGTCAAGCCAGAGCCATAGTAGCATGTGGTTGTACGTGAAGCTAATGAGCAAGGTTTGTCTACAATCTCTTTAAGCCTGGGTGACTTTCCGCAAGTGTGCACTAGCACCAGGGTCTTGCCCCCTGATACAGCCACCCTCTCCATAACTCCACCATTCACCCAGGTAATTCATTAAACTTAGTTGTTTTTCCTTAACCTCTATCAAAACCTTTTCCATGGCATAGCAGGTAACAACTAAATTTAATGGCGGCTAAGGGAGTCTAGGAGTGGTGTAGCTAAAGTACTATGATTTAATAGCAAGCAAAAAGCATAAACCCTAGACATGTCTACTATAAAAACACTACTGTGCAAGAATTTAAAACTGGGACTTTTGGTGTGTGTCACTTGCCTTTTTGTAGTTGAAGAGTGTTCTCTTTTCTTTCAACAAAACACGTCGCTCTTCAAACGAACTATAAAATAAAAAAATTGCACAACATAAACACACAATTCATAACAACATAATACAATCAAGAAAACAATTTGAAAAACGCTCTATGGTACTAAGATGTGGCATGAGGTTTGGCTTGCAAGATATGGTTTGATAGATTGGAAGGGTCATGTACTTTAAAAGAAAAAGATTATCCAAGTCAAATGCTTAGGAGGAAAAGATTAGCAAGGGCATATGATCAAGTGTTGTTTGCTACACCGGAATGAATACTTGGAATGATCCATGTGATAGAATCATACGAGTCTCATATGGCTTAAAGCAACATACCATTATGGAGAGTGTGACAACACTCACCAATGGCAAGAGGAAAAAGATTAGATAGGAACTAGTGATATGAAAATTTACTCAAATAACTCAATTGCTATTTGAATAATATAGACTAAGATAATATGTTGTGTAAGATGTGATCATGGAGCATGATGAATAATATGGATCCTAAAAATATCGCGAAAATAAAGTGTGCAAAACTGACATGTAAAATGTCTGAAGTTATCTACATATTTTACTGATTCCAAAGATATAAAATTTGTTGAAAATCGACGTGGAGAACTGAAGATATTGATTTTACAATTCGCGGTTAAATTCTAGTAGTGTCCGAACAAGTTGTCCGAACAAGTTGCTCGGATGGAAAAACTTCCTACACGAAAGTTGTAGAGAATATAATTACGAACTTAACAACAAAGAATACATCTGAAATGGAGCTATAGATCTATTGTTGTGGAATTTCAAAGTTTCAAAATTGAAGTGAGCTAGCACTGGATCGATCGATCACACACGATGCATGTTTCAGTTAAGTGGCCTAATGGGAAACCTTAGATCTAGATCGAACAGACTACGGTGCACCTGACTTGATCTAAACTGAACAAATAGAATCATCACGTGGAGTGGCTTACAGTGGCAGAGCATCGTCGATCTCGACAGCCTGATGGTGGCGACGGACTTGGTCGTGGACGCCGCTGACACTCCGGCGGTCTCTGGTGACGGAAAGGTTGAGAACGGGATACTCCTGTTCGCAGTGAAGGTAATGGCGTGAACTACTACGGCTTCCGCTACCTCGAGCAACACGGAGAGGCGGCCGGAGTTGGTACGACCGTCGGCGAGATCAAGTCGAGGACAAGCTCCTCGTTTTACTGCAGCAAAAAAAATCAAGGAAGGGCTCAGGTGATGCGCACAGACGAGGGGATCGAGACGAGACCAAAAAGGAGGCGGCAGGGTCACCTACGCTCGTCGGAAATGACTTCGTACGACAACGGTACTATACCACAACGGCGAGGAAATTGGGCAGCCTGGGGGCACGATTTGGAGGGGAAAGACAGGGCAAATGGAGAGGGAGGCGAGGACTATTTATAGGAGCGAGGTGGAGGCAAATGGGGCAGGGAAACGGCGGCGTTGATGGCCGTCATCACTGGCTCACGGCAGTTTCGCGCGGTGTCCGCGCGTGATGAACCTGGATGGTTTTCAGTATTAAGGCAACAATATGGGAAATAAATTCCCTGAAGGAATACTCCATTGAATTTAGAGCAAAATTCGTGCTAGACTTGAATGCAAATACTCACTAGAAATCAGGAGAGAGGGGAGGGAAAGTTGACTGGCCATGGACGCTCGAGGTCCTTCTTCTGTACGTGAAGGAAGAAGACGACCAAGTCGTTCGGTCTGTATGGGCTAGGCTGGAGCGGCCCAGCTGGTCTAGCTCTTCTTTTTTTTTATTCTCTTTCTTTTCTGGTTTCTATTTATTTGAGTTGCACACAAATTGCAAATTGATTCAAAACAGTTTTAAATCTTTTCAGAAAAACTTGCATAAAAATATAAGTGCAAGGCTAAATACAATGAACGCTTTGGCACTGTTTTAAATTTTAAAAAAATATGAACATATCCAATAGGCTATAAGATAAAATCATGTTTTGAAATTTCAAAATCTTTTAGAAACAAGATAGAGTATGGTTTACAATACTTTAAAACCGAAATTTTTATGAAATTTTTATTTTGAGAAATACTTTTAAATACCACTCAAAATTTTAATTCGTTGTGAAATTTCAATCAAGACAAACAAACAAGCATATATTTTATTTTTATTTAACATTCCAAAATTTGAAAATTTTGGGATGTGACATGCTCATGCTTCTCTCACTAGGGATCTTGACCACCTTGAAAGAGCTAACAAGCTTGTGAAGGATGAGCTCAAGAAACTTGGAGAGAACCATGAACTACTCCAAGAAACCTACAAAAAGGCTCTTGGATCAATGAAGGATCCCATTGTTGTTGAAAAGCTTGCTAGTTCCTCCACCTCTTTTACTAGTGAGCATGCTAAGCTTGTTGAGGAACATGTTCGTTTACAAGAGGAACTATCTTTGCATGTTGAGACCAATGCATATCTTGAATCTTTGGTGACCAAATATGGTCTTGACTATCACCCTAATGTATCTTCTTGTGAGCAAGCAACTATTCTTGAGGAAAATGTTAGGTTAACAAAAGAACTTGCAAAGTTCACCAACGCAAAGAATAAGATGGGATTGGATGACCTTTTGAGTAAGCAAAGGTCAAACAATCAAAAGTTTGGACTTGGATTTGTTCCCAAGTCCCACAAGAAGAAGAACTAAAAGAAGGAGAAGCCAGCTCAAGATAAGAACAAAAAGGTCATTAATGATGGCAAAGCCTCAAAGGGCAAGGCCACTAGTGGTGACCGCACGGGGCCAAACAATCACTATGCTTTATTTGTTGATTATTATGGTGATGTTTATGCTAACTATGTTGGCCCTCGTAGTGGCTATGCTTATAGAGGGTACTCAATTTGGGTACCAAAAGATATTGTTGCCATTGCAAAGGAACCCATTAATCAATGGGTTCATAAATCCTCTACTTGATTTTGTAGGGGTATTCCTCCGGTGGTCCAAAATGGGTGTTTGATAGTGGATGCACCAATCATATGACCGGAGGAAGAGGTGTGCTTGATCAATTCATTGAAGATATCAACAAGAAGTCAAGCATCACCTTTGGTGACAACTCAAAGGGAAAGGTACTTGGGTATGGCAAGGTGGCAATCTCTAAGGACTTGTGCCTTGAGACGGTCATGCTTGTTGAATCCCTTGGCTATAACTTACTTTCTATATATCATCTTGCCGATGCCGGTTACAATTCATATTTTACTAATTATTGTGTGAAAGTCTTTAGGAGTGACAATCTCAAATTAGTCCTTGTTGGATATGTGGAGAATACGTGGTTGACCTCTCGAAAGAGAGCTCCTCTCCCTCCACATGTCTAATGGCGGCTAAGCATGACGAAGGTTGGTTGTGGCATCGCCGCCTTAGTCATGTCAACATGAGAAATCTTAAACAACTCCTAAAGGGTGAGCACATTGTTGGACTAACCGACATTTCTTTTGAGAAAGATCGTGTATGCAGTGCATGTGTAGCCGGAAAACAACTCAAGAAGAGTCATCCTATCAAGAGCATCGTCACCACATCTAGGCCTTTGGAGCTCCTTCATTTGGATCTCGTTGGGCCATCACATTATGATACTCTTGGTGGAAGCAAGTATGGACTTGTCATTGTTGATGATTACTCAAGATACTCTTGGGTCTTTCTCCTTAAGTCTAAGGATGAGACCCATAGAGAGTTCTTCACCTTCGCCAAGAAAGCTCAACGGATGTATGAATCCGAGATCAAGGCGATTAGGACCGACAATGGTACCGAGTTGTGGCACCCCCGGGATCAGGGTTAGACAAATACCAGATCTTCATCTGACATAAGCCTAACCTAGAGCTCGAGAGACTACAGTGAGAGAATCGGTAACACAACAGTGACTCTACGACTCAAGAAGTAATACGAGCTCATAACTGAGCGAAGAACCAAAGTATTACAAGCAGAGGTCACTGACCTGGCATACATCAATCAACGGAAGCGAAGTTATTCTATTAGACATAGCAAGATATCAAAATGGCCTAAGAGGCCAGGAGCATAACGGCGACGTCCCAGCCCATAGATTCCAGGCTGCCACCTGGGAACCCCAAGCTACTCGTCGATGTCGACCTAGAAACCACCATATGTTGGAGCAACTTCGTCTAAAACAAAAGCATGCAAAGCTGAGTACAGGGACTCAGCAAGACTTAGTACAACCTTTTAGCAAAGCGGGTATGCGGGCTTTCTGTAGAGCTTCTTTTGCGTAAAGCCAGTTTTCCTTTGTTAAACAAGAGGGAGAAGAAGCTCGAATACTCGGAACCTTTTAAAAGAGGACACGAGAGCGATATCTTCATCTCTATTGATCATCATATTGTATCCACCAAACTTCATCATCTCGAACCACTATCCTCGGATCACCCCCTCAACAACCCGGAGAAGGTATCCGTAAACACACATTGGTTGCCAAGTTTTACGATGAGGTTAAAGTTCTCTATGATCTCCACGTCCGTTCCCAAGTCGTCCGTAACCGTGGACACGGCTTTTCGAAAAGATTTAACCCTGCAGGGGTGCACAACTTTACCCACACGTGCCAACCGACTCTTAATGCCAGAATCATTAGCTCTCTTCCTTGGAAAGCCGGCAGAGGGTGGTCGACCACGACCTTTACCTTGCTGTCGCCGAGACCATGAGTCACGCGCTAAGGATTGTTCCGCCGTAACGGTTCAAGTCCCGAAGTCGGTCCTTAACGATGTGAGGCGAGGTGGGTTTCCCCAGGGACTCTAACCCCAGCCACCACGGCCACGCTTACCTACCCGTATGCTATGCACCTTTTCATAAACGTTTTCGATGCATATGTCCGGATAACACGCAAACTATGTGACTCATGGAATCTACTAGGCAAGTTAGTGAGTCGAGAGGGTACAATAACGAGGCCTCGTGTGGTTGTACGCTCGGTCTTGGTTCAAGAGGTGAGAACTCGGTTCCTAGGGTCGGCGAAACGAAACAACCCACCACATCCCAATGTGGCCTCTCGTCTGAGCCTTTAATCATGTTTAACAACATCTCTATACTTACCACGTCAACCTGTCATGCTAGATTCATTTCATTGTATGGCTCCAGTCCGAAGACCGGAGTAAATAGCGTAACAAACTAAGCATGGCTAAGCATAAAGATATAAAGGCTCTAGCGATGCACACATGCCAAACCTAGTTATGCTAGGAGCAGTGGATCAGGGATTTTGAGGCTACAAGGGTGGAACATGCAATAGATAGGATAACTCTACCTATCGATAAAAGACAGTTGAATCGTGTGCAATATGTAGGAACCAGAAGTAAAAGCATTTCAAAAACATATATGAACCAGGCTAGGGCTTGCCTTTGTCCCTGACAAACAAATATGGGATCTTCGGAGATCTTGTGCTTGACTTGCTCGTCGATGACCAAGTATGGATCTTCAGTGTTGTTGATCTTCATCGTCTGGACACATGCTCTATCGATCGCGAAGAAGCACACACTAGAAATAGAGAAATAACATTCAATACATGGCATCGATGCAATGCGCGTACAAGGATGATGATATGACATGTTAATAGGTATTGAAATCATCCCTAAACATGAAAGGCAATTTAAATGGGTTTGGAATGCCCTATGGTTAGCATTTCCATAAACCACATAAATAAAGAAAAGGGTTCATATTGTTCTTCTATTAAGGAAAAGGATTAAAGTTGTTTAACAATGCATGCTTTTGATATCAAAGTGTAGATCTCATTTTTTTGAAGATTTTGATATATTATACACCTTTTTCTGAATTCATATGAAAAAGATATGATTTATACAAGTTTCTGAAATTAATAAATAACAAAACAGGAAACGAAAAAATGATTTACTGCGTCATGCTGACGTCATGCTGACGTCAGCATGACCTTGAGCTCTCAGGTTGAGCAGCAATCGGCCGATTCGGGACGAAATTGGGCGCGTGCGTGGGGGCATCGGACTCGGCTCGACGTGGCGAGCCAAATGGTGGTGGCGCCGCCGGGAAATGGTCGCCGGAGCGGCCGTGCCGGCGAGCAGTGCGGCGGCCGGGCATGGTTGCGCGGCGCGGCGGCGACAGAGAGGGCGAGGGAGGAAGAGGAGGGGCTCAGGAGGAAGCCCTGCTCACCAGGAGCGTGAAGGGCTAAGCGGCGGGGTCGGAGGAGGCCGCATGGCGAGTCGGCGGTCGCCGGGAGCTTCGCCGGCCGCGAGGAAGACGGACTCGGCGGCGGTGATTCGAGCGCTTCCCGGCCGATTCCTTCGATGGGGAGGTTGCTAGAGGCGATGCGGAGCTCGTGGCATGCTCAGCTGGGCGCGGGGTGGCCGGTAGCGGCGGCGACGGCGAGCGGCCGTGGGCTAGGGTTTGGCTGCGCCCTTGCAGAGAAGATGAGAGGAGGGGCGCGAGGGAGAGGATAGGGACGAGGGAGAGGGAGGGGGCGTGCGGGAGGCCTTCTCCAGGACGTCTCCCACGTCCAGGCGGCATCGAGCAGGAGGTGGCGGCGTCGGGCGCGCAGGGCAGGGCACGCAGGTGCCTGCCTGTGCGAGGAAGAAGACAAGGGGCGTTTTGCCCATAGCCCCCTGGCTTTGGGAAATTTTCTAGAGATTTAAAAAAGGCTTTTAATCAATTATATTTTGCTATATTGAACCCCTTTTTCAAAACCAAAACAACTCAAACTTTGTACAAATATTGTGTGACATTATTTGACTATTTCTAAAATGCCACATAACAAGATTTTGAATGTTTGAAACATATGTAAGGCATATCAAAAAGATAAAGACTTGCATAAACCTAGGGTTTCCACTTTGATTTATTTGCATTTTTTTTATTAATGCATTTTAAATGATGCTCATGAATGCACAAACAAATCCTAATTAGTGTTTAGCAAAACAGGGATGTTACACGAGTGAAGAACTACACCATGCAAGAGTTTGTTGATGATGAGGGCATCAAGCATGAGTTTTCGGCGCCATACTGATGTCTACGGGAGCTTCTATTCTTGTAGACAGTGTTGGGCCTCCAAGAGCAGAGGTTTGTAGAACAGCAGCAAGTTTCCCTTAAGTGGATACCCAAGGTTTATCGAACTCGGGGAGGAAGAGGTCAAAGATATCCCTCTCATGCAACCCTGCAACCACAAAGCAAGAAGTCTCTTGTGTCCCCAACACACCTAATAGGTGCACTAGTTCGGCGAAGAGATGGTGAAATACAGGTGGTATGAATAAGTAGTAGCAACGGCAGAAAAGTGCTCTGCCCAGGACAGTAAACAAGCAGTAGTAACTCAGCAGTAGTAACGCAGCGAGTAGTAAACAAGCAAGTAGTAACTCAGCGGTATTTAGGAACAAGGCCTAGGGATTACACTTTCACTAGTGGACACTCTCAACATTGATCACATAACAGAATAGATAAATGCATACTCTACACTTTTGTTGGATGATGAACACATTGCGTAGGATTACACGAACCCTCAATGCCGGAGTTAACAAGCTCCACAATAATGCTCATGTTTTAGTAACCTTAAGTGTAAGATAGATCAACAGACTAAACCAAGTACTAGCATAGCATGCACACTCTCACCTTCATGCATATGTAGGAGGAATAGATCACATCAATATATCATAGCAATAGTTAACTTCATAATCTACAAGAGATCATAATCATAGCACAAACCAAGTACTAACACGGTGCACACACTCGTCACCATTACACACGTGCGGGAGGAATAGAACTACTTTAATAACACATCACTAGAGTAGCACATAGATAAATTGTGATACAAACACATTGCAATCATAAAGAGATATAAATAAGCACCTCACTATGCCATTCAACAAGTGAATAAGTATTCCGTGAAATCTAGCCTAAGAGACCCACACGGTGCACACACTGTCACCTTTACACACGTGGGACGAGGAGTCTCCGGAGATCACATAAGTAAAACTCACTTGACTAGCATAATGACATCTAGATTACAAGCATCATCATATGAATCTCAATCATGTAAGGCAGCTCATGAGATTATTGTATTGAAGCACATAGGAGAGAGATGAACCACATAGCTACCGGTACAGCCCCGAGCCTCGATGGAGAACTACTCCCTCCTCATGGGAGCAGCAGCGGTGATGAAGATGGCGGTGGAGATGGCAGCGGTGTCGATGGAGAAGCCTTCCGGGGCACTTCCCCGCTCCGGCAGGTGCCGGAACAGAGACTCCTGTCCCCCGGATCTTGGCTTCGCGATGGCGGCGGCTCCGGAAGGTTTCCGTGGTTTTCGTCGAACGCCCGGATGTTTTCGATCCAGGGGCTTTTATAGGCGAAGAGGCGGCGCCGGGGGTCGAAGGGCTGGCCAAACCCTAGGGGGCGCGGGCCCCCCTAGGCCGCGCCGGGTATGGTGTGGTGGGCTCGTGCCCCCCTCCGGTCCCTCTCGTGAGTTCCGGATGCTTCCGGGGATTCTAAGATCTTTGGCGTTGATTTCGTCCGATTCCGAGAATATTTCGTTACTAGGATTTCTGAAACCAAAAACAGCAGAAAACGAGAACCGGCACTTCGGCATCTTGTTAATAGGTTAGTTCCGGAAAATGCACGAATATGACATAAAGTGTGCATATAACATGTAGATAACATCAATAATGTGGCATGGAACGCAAGAAATTATCGATACGTTGGAGACGTATCAGCATCCCTAAGCTTAGTTCTGCTCGTCCCGAGCGAGGTAAAACGATAACAAAGATAATTTCTGGAGTGACATGCCATCATAAACTTGATCATACTATTTGTAAAGCATATGTAGTGAATGCAGCGATCAAAACAATGGTAATGGCATGAGTAAACAACTGAATCATATAGCAAAGACTTTTCATGAATAGCACTTCAAGACAAGCATCAATAAGTCTTGCATAAGAGTTAACTCATAAAGCAATAATTCAAAGTAAAGGCATTGAAGCAACACAAAGGAAGATGAAGTTTCAGCGGTTGCTTTCAACTTATAACATGTATATCTCATGGATAATTGTCAATGCAAAGCAATATAACAAGTGCAATATGCAAGTATGTAAGAACCAATGCACAGTTCACACAAATGTTTGCTTCTTGAGGTGGAGAGAGATAGGTGAACTGACTCAACAATGAAAGTAAAAGAATGGTCCTTCATAGAGGAAAAGCATCGATTGCTATATTTGTGCTAGAGCTTTGATTTTGAAAACATGAAACAATTTTGTCAACGGTAGTAATAAAGCACATGCATCATGTAAATTATATCTTATAAGTTGCAAGCCTCATGCATAGTATACTAATAGTGTCCGCACCTTGTCCTAATTAGCTTGGACTACCTGGATTATCACCGCAATACATATGCTTTAACCAAGTTTCACAAAGGGGTACCTCTATGCCGCCTGTACAAAGGTCTAAGGAGAAAGCTCGCATTTGGATTTCTCGCTTTTGATTATTCTCAACTTAGACATCCATACCGGGACAACATAGACAACGAGATAATGGACTCCTCTTTTAATGCTTTAAGCATTTGACAACAATTAATTCTTTTCTCATTAGAGACTTGAGGATATTTGTCCAAAACTGAAACTTCCACCATGAATCATGGCTTTAGTTAGCGGCCCAATGTTCTTCTCTCACAATATGCATGCTCAAACCATTCAACTCAGTGTAGATCGCCCTTACTTCAGTCAAGACGAACATGCATAGCAACTCACATGAAATTCAACAATGAGTTGATGGCGTTCCCCAGTAAACATGGTTATCGCACAACAAGCAACTTAATAAGAGATAAAGTGCATAATTACATATTCAATACCACAATAGTTTTTAAGCTATTTGTCCCATGAGCTATATATTGCAAAGGTGAATGATGGAATTTTAAAGGTAGCACTCAAGCAATTTACTTTGGAATGGCGGGAAAATACCATTTAGTAGGTAGGTATGGTGGACACAAATGGCATAGTGGTTGGCTCAAGTATTTTGGATGCATGAGAAGTATTCCCTCTCGATACAAGGTTTAGGCTAGCAAGGTTATTTGAAACAAACACAAGGATGAACCGGTGCAGCAAAACTCACATAAAAGACATATTGAAAGCATTATAAGACTCTACACCGTCTTCCTTGTTGTTCAAACTCAAAACTAGAAATTATCTAGACCTCAGAGAAACCAAATATGCAAACCAAATTTTAGCATGCTCTATGTATTTCTTCATTAATGGGTGCAAAGCATATGATGCAAGAGCTTAAACATGAGCACAACAATTGCCAAGTATCACATTACCCAAGACATTTATAGCAATTACTACATGTATCATTTTCCAATTCCAACCATATAACAATTTAACGAAGAGGAAACTTCGCCATGAATATTATGAGCTAAGAACACATGTGTTCATATGAACCAGCGGAGCGTGTCTCTCTCCCACACAAGCATGATGTAATCCAATTTATTCAAACAAAAACAAAAACAAAAGCACACAGACGCTCCAAGTAAAGCACATAAGATGTGACCGAATAAAAATATAGTTTCAAGAGAAGGAACCTGATAATTTATCGATGAAGAAGGGGATGCCTTGGGCATCCCCAAGCTTAGACGCTTGAGTCTTCTTGATATATGCAGGGATGAACCACCGGGTGCATCCCCAAGCTTAGAGCTTTCACTCTCCTTGATCGTAGTATATCATCCTCCTCTCTTGACCCTTGAAAACTTCCTCCACACCAAACTCGAAACAACTCATTAGAGGGTTAGTGGACAATAAAAATTAACATGTTCAGAGGTGACACAATCATTCTTAACACTTCTGGACATTGCATAAAGCTACTGGACATTAATGGATCAAAGAAATTCATCCAACATAGCAAAAGAGGCAATGCGAAATAAAAGGCAGAATCTGTCAAAACAGAACAGTCCGTAAAGATGGATTTTATTAGGCCACCAGACTTGCTCAAATGAAAATGCTAAAATTGAATGAAAGTTGCGTACATATCTGAGGATCATGCACGTAAATTGGCATAATTTTCTGAGCTTCCTGCAGGGCAGTGGGCTCAGATTCGTGACATCAAAGAAATCTGGAACTGCGCAGTAATCCAAATCTAGTACTTACTTTTCTATCAACGGCTTAACTTGGCACAACAAAACTCAAAACTAAGATAAGGAGAGGTTGCTACAGTAGTAAACAACTTCCAAGACACAAATATAAAACAAAGTACTGTAGCAAAATAACACATGGGTTATCTCCCAAGAAGTTCTTTCTTTTTAGCCATTAAGATGGGCTCAGCAGTTTTAATGATGCACTCGCAAAAGATAGTATGTGAAGCAAAAGAGAGCATCAAGAGGCAAATTCAAAACACATTTAAGTCTAACATGCTTCCTATGCATAGGAATATTGTAAATAAACAAGTTCATGAAGAGCAAAGTGACAAGCATAGGAAGATAAAATAAGTGTAGCTTAAAAAATTTCAGCACATAGAGAGGCATTTTAGTAACATGAAAATTTCTACAACCATATTTTCCTCTCTCATAATAACTTTCAGTAGCATCATGAGCAAACTCAACAATATAACCATCACATAAAGCATTCTTATCATGAGTCTCATGCATAAAATTATTACTCTCCACATAGGCATAATCAATTTTATTAGTTGTAGTGGGAGCAAATTCAACAAAGTAGCTATCATTATTATTCTCATCAAGTGTAGGAGGCATAGTATAATCACAACAAAATTTACTCTCCGCAGTATGTGGCACCAAAAGACCACTATCATTATAATCATCAGAAATAGGAGGCAAAGTATCATCAAAGAAAATTTTCTCCTCAATGCTTGGGGGACTAAAAAGATCATGAAAACCAGCTTCCCCAAGCTTAGAACTTTCAATATTATTGTCAACAATGGTGTTCAAAGCGTTCATACTAATATTACTACCAGCATGCAAAGAATATTTCATAGGTTTTTTAATTTTCGCATCAAACAATCCATGTTTTAAATCAGGAAATAGAATAAGAAGCTCACTCTTGTACATTATGCCAAACTAGTGTAAACAAGAAACAACAAGATGCAATTGCAGGATCTAAAGGAAATAGCTTTGAGCACACACACAACGGCGCCGGAAAAATACTTTACACGGGACCGTAGTATGAGAGCCTTTTACCTTTCCTCCCCGGCAACGGCGCCGGAAAAGTGCTTGATGTCTACGGGAGCTTCTATTCTTGTAGACAGTGTTGGGCCTCCAAGAGCAGAGGTTTGTAGAACAGCAGACAAGTTTCCCTTAAGTGGATACCCAAGGTTTATCGAACTCGGGGAGGAAGAGGTCAAAGATATCCCTCTCATGCAACCACTGCAACCACAAAGCAAGAAGTCTCTTGTGTCCCCAACACACCTAATAGGTGCACTAGTTCGGCGAAGAGATGGTGAAATACAGGTGGTATGAATAAGTAGTAGCAACGGCGAGAAAAGTGCTCTGCCCAGGACAAGTAAACAAGCGGTAGTAACTCAGCGAGTAGTAACGCAGCGAGTAGTAAACAAGCAGTAGTAACTCAGCGGTATTTAGGAACAAGGCCTAGGGATTACACTTTCACTAGTGGACACTCTCAACATTGATCACATAACAGAATAGATAAATGCATACTCTACACTTTTGTTGGATGATGAACACATTGCGTAGGATTACACGAACCCTCAATGCCGGAGTTAACAAGCTCCACAATAATGCTCATGTTTTAGTAACCTTAAGTGTAAGATAGATCAACAGACTAAACCAAGTACTAGCATAGCATGCACACTGTCACCTTCATGCATATGTAGGAGGAATAGATCACATCAATATATCATAGCAATAGTTAACTTCATAATCTACAAGAGATCATAATCATAGCACAAACCAAGTACTAACACGGTGCACACACTGTCACCATTACACACGTGCGAGGAGGAATAGAACTACTTTAATAACACATCACTAGAGTAGCACATAGATAAATTGTGATACAAACACATTGCAATCATAAAGAGATATAAATAAGCACCTCACTATGCCATTCAACAGGTGAATAAGTATTCTGTGAAATCTAGCCTAAGAGACCCACACGGTGCACACACTTGTCACCTTTACACACGTGGGACGAGGAGTCTCCGGAGATCACATAAGTAAAACTCACTTGACTAGCATAATGACATCTAGATTACAAGCATCATCATATGAATCTCAATCATGTAAGGCAGCTCATGAGATTATTGTATTGAAGCACATAGGAGAGAGATGAACCACATAGCTACCGGTACAGCCCCGAGCCTCGATGGAGAACTACTCCCTCCTCATGGGAGCAGCAGCGGTGATGAAGATGGCGGTGGAGATGGCAGCGGTGTCGATGGAGAAGCCTTCCGGGGGCACTTCCCCGCTCCGGCAGGGTGCCGGAACGGAGACTCATGTCCCCCAGATCTTGGCTTCGCGATGGCGGCGGCTCTGGAAGGTTTCTGTGGTTTTCGTCGAACGCCCGAATGTTTTCGATCCGGGGGCTTTTTATAGGCGAAGAGGCGGCGCCGGGGGTCGAAGGGCTGGCCAAACCCTAGGGGGCGCGGGCCCCCTAGGCCGCGCCGGGTATGGTGTGGTGGGCCTGTGCCCCCCTCCGGTCCCTCTCGTGAGTTCCGGATGCTTCCGGGGATTCTAAGATCTTTGGCGTTGATTTCGTCCGATTCCGAGAATATTTCGTTACTAGGATTTCCGAAACCAAAAACAGCGAGAAAACGAGAGCTGGCACTTCGGCATCTTGTTAATAGGTTAGTTCCAGAAAATGCACGAATATGACATAAAGTGTGCATATAACATGTAGATAACATCAATAATGTGGCATGGAACGCAAGAAATTATCGATACGTTGGAGACGTATCACATACACCCCTCAACAAAATGGTGTTGTTGGAAGGAAGAACCGGACTATCATTGAGATGGCAAGAACCATGTTGAGTGAATTCAACTCACCCCACAACTTTTGGGGAGAAGCCATCTCTACGGCTGTCCACTACTCCAACCGGCTCTTCCTCCGCCCCCTCCACAACAAAACTCCATACGAGCTTCTCACAGGTAATAAGCCTAACGTCATGTACATTCGTGTCTTTGGATGCAAATGTCTTGTTAAGAACAACAAAGGAAAGCTCGGTAAATTTGAAACTAGAACTATTGAGGGCACATTTGTTGGATTTGCGGAGAACTCCCACGCCTATAGATACTACAACAAGTCCATTGGGGCTATTGAAGTATCTTGTGACGTGGTGTTCTTGGAGGATAATGGCTCCCAAGTGGAGCAAGTTGTTCCATGTGTTGCAGGTAATGATGATGATCCTTCTAATGCCATCAAGCTTATGGGCATTGGACACATCCGGCTCACAGAAGTTCATACTGATGATCGAAGTGATGGAGTAGAAGTATCAAGCACGACTCAAGTGGAGCCTAGCTCAACTCAAGCCGAACCATCAAGTGCAACTCAAGAACCATCCTCCACTCAAGATGAGTCACATTCCGAAGAACAAGAAGAAAGTCCTCATTCCACTGAGCAAGACCATGATGATGATCAAGAGACATCCTCAACTCATGATCAAGCTCAAGTGGTCCCTCATGATCAAGTAATAGCAATTGATCATGAAGGAACCATTCGGAAGATCAAGGCCGCTACAAGGGCAAGTGACATGAAAGTAGATCAAGTCCTTGGTAGCATCTCAAAAGGAGTGGTAACTCGTAGACACCATGCATTACTTATCACTTATTGTCAACACCATGCTTTTGTGTCTAGTTTTGAACCACTCAAGGTACATGAAGCCTTGGTTGATCCGGATTGGGTAATTGCCATGCAAGAAGAATTGGAGTGTTTCACTCGTAATGAAGTATGGTCTCTAGTTGAGAGACCCAAGGATCATCGTATCAATGTTATTGGGACCAAATGGGTATTCAAGAACAAGCAAGATGAGAATGGCATTGTCATACGAAACAAAGCAAGGTTAGTGGCGCAAGGGTTTGCCCAAATAGAAGGTATGGATTTTGAGGATACCTTTGCGCCGGTAGCCTGTCTTGAAGCTATTCATCTTTTGCTTGCATTTGCATCTTTCCACAATTTCAAACTATATCGAATGGATGTGAAAAGTGCATTTTTGAATGGTCCCCTAAAAGAAACCACATATGTGACTCAACCTCCGGGTTTCGAAGACCCATGCCGACCCAACCACGTGTATTTACTCCATAAGGCACTCTACGGTCTCAAGCAAGCTCCATGTGCTTGGTATGAGTTCCTTAGGGATTTCTTACTACATGATGGGTTTTGCATGGGTACGGTCGATTCCACCCTTTTCACCAAACGGGTTAAAGGGGATGGCTTATTCATATTTCAAATATATGTTGATGATATTATCTTTGGTGGAACTAACCCCAATCATAACAAAGCTTTTGAGCTATTGATGACTAGGAAATTTGAGATGTCCATGATGGGAGAGTTGAAGTTCTTCCTAGGCTTCCAAGTGAGGCAACTTGCAAAAGGCACCTTCATCTCTCAAGAAAAGTATGTGAAGGACATGATCAAGAAATTCAACATGACCAATGCAAGCCCAATGAAGACACCCATGCCCGTAAAGGGGCAACTTGGCTCATGTGACGGTGAGAAGGATGTGGATATAAAGGTATACCGCTCCATGATAGGATCCTTGCTCTACCTTTGTGCCTCTAGGCCGGATATCATGCTAAGTGTAGGGATGTGTGCTCGTTTTCATTCTGTTCCTAAGGAGAGCCATTTAATGGTGGTCAAACGGATTCTAAGATACCTTGTTCTCACTCCTACTCTCGGGCTATGGTATCCAAAGGGGTCAACCTTTGAACTCATTGGCTATTCGGATTCCGATTGGGCCGGTGATAAGGTTGACCGTAAGTCTACCTCCGGGGCTTGCCAATTTATTGGCCGGTCATTGGTGAGTTGGTCATCCAAGAAACAAAACTCCACCGCTTTATCCACCGCCGAAACCGAATATATATCCGCGGCATCTTGTTGCACTCAATTGTTATGGATGAAGCAAACCTTGAAAGACTATGGTGTGTCTCTTGGTACGGTGCCTCTTCTTTGTGACAATGAAAGTGCAATAAAGATCGCCAATAACCCGGTTAAACAATGTCGCACCAAACATATTGACATTCGCCATCACTTCCTACGTGACCATGTTGCCAATAAGGACATTGATCTCACTCATGTGGGGACAACATACCAATTGGCGGATATTTTCACTAAGCCTTTGGATGAAGCCCGGTTTGTTAACTTGAGAGAAGAACTTGGTATTCTTGATCCTAAAAACTTAGATTGAATAACTTCTTGCACTATATTCTTGCATTTATCTTGCTATCTAGCTTAGAGGCACAACACACATGGGGATAGTCATCTTACCATGTCTTGGTATGATGCATACCTATGTGTGCAACATAAATAGACCCAATGTCATTATATGGACCCAAGCATGTCTCGTCGAGGTCTCATGACATTTGCGCTTTCACATAGCGGGAGTAATCCCCCGCCCCTCATTAAGCCTCAATTGCAACTTAATTTGACTGTATAAGGCTAAATGATCTTATTGCAAAAATCACTTCAAAATGACTTATGATTCTCGATATATATTTCGAATCATGCCCATTGTTGCTATTTACATCTTGTTTGGATTTTCACTCCAATGGGTATGCCTAGAGAACTTTGTGTTTCCAACCCCATGTCTATGCTCATCTCATCATACATCTATCTATCTGTATGTACATGTCATCGTCTGAGCATACACGCACAGCTGCACAAAGGTTAGGGGCAAAAACGAGGCAAAATAGGGTGGCCGGTCACCCATCCGGTCGGACCGGCCTGTGCGCCAGGCCGCCCGGTCAGAAACCTGGTCGACCGGGCTGTGCGCCTGTCGCGCAGATGGTTAAGTGGGGAGGGGGTTACCCTTTGGGGATCTTCTTCCTCACTTGCCCCCTCCTCCACATACACCATGGCCGCCGCCCCCATCACCCCCACCTCATCCTAGGGCCTTCCCACCACTAGAATCCCCTCAAACTTCACCCAATCATAGATCGGGATCTCTCAAGCATCTCCACCAAAGGATTTGGTGCCTCTCAAGCCACATTTGGAGATCTTGGGGATTTGGCCCTCAAGCCCTCTCTAGGTGTTCTCTTTGTTTTCTTGAGCAAAGAGGACCATGTCTTCGGCTAAATCCCTCTTCCATTCCCTCTCCCTCTCGTTTTCCTCTCACATTGCACATTCTTGGGGAAATTTGAGAAAAAATAGGGTTAGGGTTAGGGTTAGTAAGTCCTCATGCCCTTAGAGTGTCTTTCACCACTATGCACATGTTTCACTCTACAATGCTATAGTATATATGTTCAAGTTTATGAGTTTTTGCATGATTTTTTGGTTGAAATTCTGGGGAAACCTAACAATTCCACATGACCCGGTCTCTGGCCCAGTCAACCGCGCGCTCAACCGGCCGGTCCGGCGCGTGGCCCGGTCGACCGGATGGCTGAACGGCCCGCCCGGTCTCTCGTCCGGTTTGACCGGACCATACGCCGGATTGCCCAGTTTTTCGCACAACTTCATCAAAACACTTGGATATATGCTATGCTCTTTGGCCTCCCTACTTCCTGATGACATGTACACTTACCCCACTGCTATCCTCGCTCTATTTGCTGATTCACAGGTGGTTTGAGTGGTGATGACCGTGGTAGTCTTGCCAAGAGAGGAAGGCATGCGACAAGGCCTCCAGGATGCCGTTCTAGCGGCCGCGTGCCTCCTAAAGACCTCAGACTACTGGCACTGGCAGCCCACTGGGGGAAGAAGCAAGACAGTTGCCACTAAGAGGAAAGACAAACATGCAGCCCAGGAGGATGACCTTATTGAGGAATTGCCAACCTTTAATGTTGGCACAGTACATGTTGGAGCATGGAGAAGACTTCGAGATGACAATCCATATCGCTTTGTGGAAACCACTTACACTCATGTAGATAAGTTCTTCTGGACCAAGACACAACAAGTGTTGTGGGATGAGTACTACAACACTCCAGAGTGCATGAAGAATGGGACTTTTGTGATGCCCAAGGCCATCAAGGATGTTCTTACGCTGCATGAAGCCACCAAGTATCGCTTTGTGGTTAATACCTTGAAGCGGATGGGGCTGTTTGATCTCATGTGCTTGACACCTACTGATGGGTGCTATTGTCCAATCCTTGTGAGGCAATTCCACTGCACTGTGTTTTTCCATGATGACGCAGCTCGCACTATGACTTGGATGACTGGACAAGAAAAATACACTTGCAATTATCTTGATTTCTGTGAAGCCATGGGGTTTGGTGGTGGTCGTGCTCGTGGTTTCAAGATATACTCTCAGAACACGTCGGGACATTTCCTTCTGCTATCCTCCAGAACCCACAGCTGGTCCTCCCACTATCTCCGGCATGTACTACTCCTACCTTCTACTTGCCAAGCTATTCCGTGAGAATCTCATTAGCAAGTCCGGAGATACAAGTGAATGTTGTGCATACCATGTGACGTGGGCATTACCCTTCGGGTAACCGACATTGCCCTACCCTATACGATCTAACTGGAGGCCCATGAAGGTATTCGATGGCAAGATGGGCCACTTGGATGTCGCAGCAGAAGATTCCTTGGCGAGCAAGACAAGGAAGGAGCCGAACAAGGAAAGTTTAGAGCTAGAACTATTGTAAAACTAGTCGTACTCGGTTAGACCTCTTGAGACCTGGCCTCCTATATAAAGGCCAGGAGAGGGGCTGCTGAGGGACACGATCAATCTTAGCAATCATAGCCACCAAAAGTCTAGAGCTAGGTCGCCGTAGCACTTAGCCTCTTGACGAGATCTTAGCCGAACTCTTCAGCACCCCATTGTAACCCAATATTCTCATAATCAAGATCAGACAGGCAGGACGTAAGGGTTTTACCTCATCGAGGGCCCCGAACCTGGGTAAATCGCTCCCCCCGCTTGTCTGAGAACCGATTTCTCGTATCAGCATACAGGATTCCATCAACCCTAAGCCCCAATCGGAGGGCATTGCCGAGGAGTACCCTCGACAATTGGCGCCGTCTGTGGGGACCCTGTCGGCACAAGATCGGTCATCGGCAGATCCAGTCATGTCATCAGCAGCTTCATCGACACCGTCATCGCCAGTTCCGGGAAGCCCGATTCGATTCGGCTCCTATGAGTTCACCCCGCACAGCGACTCGTCTCGCTCGACCTTTTCTGATCTACAAGGAAACATGGAGATGACCTTCGGCAGCGTCCACTACAACGTCAACTCGGAAGGCGTCCTTCGATTGCTGGAACCACTTGCCTCCGGATCGACAGGCCCGAACGCGTCGTCATCACTCAACCTGTCGGCTGGTCTGACGGATTCAACGAACTCGTCCGCGCCATCGACTCCTTGTTCGACGTCTCCTATGTCGGTTGGATCTGACAGCTCCGCATCTTCGGAGAGGACCTCGTACTACTGCTTGAACTGCGACACCAGGCACGGGCTAGGATCAAGCGACACACCGTTCATCTGCAATGCCCAGTACTCCTCGGGAGAGGACAATGTCGATAGCATCATCCAAGGCACCACCCGAAGAACGACACACCACCAGGTTTATGTCGCCAATAACACGGGAAACGCAAGGAACAGGGGAGACGGGGATCACACCCCCCGCTCCAGCAGACGAGCAAGTTTTGCAAACAGCGCCAGTAACAACAATAGCGATTACACCATCGCAGAGGAGGAGTGGGCAGCAGCCAAGGCAGCCGTGCTTAACAACACACCGCTCCCCCGCAGGAACCTCGGTTGGAACTCTCAACGCTTATCGCTCTATATTGGAGAAAAACCGGGAGCGCCTATCGAAAGAGCAAGCCACCATCGAGAGACGCCTATCCGTTGCAGACCAATCCAGTGAAGGACGGAGAGGCTCGCAAGGAAGTGCCTCTCGAAGCACTCAAGGGGCAGGAAAGCACCGATCAAGGTTATCCAGACTCTCAGAGGATGACGCTAGAGAAATAACGTCGAATCTGACCAAGTCTTTTATGACCACGGACACCGCGGGCATGCCACGGCCAAAAACCGTCGCAGGAGCGACCGCCAATCTTGCAGCATACCTTATTAATCAGCGCCCTGAAGGTTCTATGGCCCAAGCTCACCGAGGTGCCCTAGAAAGTCTCGCAATATTAGGAGACAACCTGGTCCCGCGGAAGGAAAAGACCACGTTACAGGCCAGCGGCTCAAAGCATCATGCGAGAGATGCTCGAGACGAAATCACCCAGAGCAGAATCGACAAAGCAAGGCGACGACGCGCCGCTAGGGAGGAATATGACAGTGACTCTTCGGATGAGAGCCAGGAATACAACGACGAGCTAAGGGGGGCTGACTGTTTAAGCTACAAAATCCGCGAGGCGATGCCACCCAGAAAGTTCAAACCTACCCCTACTGACGCCGCCAAATACGATGGACAGCAGGAGCCGAGGTCCTGGATAGACGACTATTTGCAGACTGTGATCCTGCACAAAGGAAATCAGATTGCAGCAATGCAATGCTTGCAGCTTTACCTGAAGGATTCAGCACAAGCTTGGTTAAGAGGCCTGCCGAAGGGTTCCATCAAGTCATGGGACGATCTAGTAGACGCTTTTGTCGCCAATTTCCACGCAATGTACAAAAGACCCGTCGGGATTGAGGAATTACGGCATTGCCAGCAGAAGCAGAAGGAATCGATGCGCGCATACATCGGGAGATTCACCAAGCTCTTAAACGCCGCCGAAGATGTTTCTGTCGACAGAGCAATCGACGCCTTCAGCGATGGCATCCGACGTGAAAGCTACATAGAGGAACTCGGGCGCAAAAAACCAAAAACCATAACCAAGTTAATGGAAATCGCCAACAGCTGGGCTGATGGCGAGGACAACGTACGGAAGCCGCGACAGCGCAGTGATGACGAAGACGATGACCAGCCGAAGCACGACTCGGGTGGACGAAGGGATCGCCATAAGAAAAGGAAAAACCGCAGTTACGACGATAGTAACCTGGTAGCCGCAGGATACTCTGATCGGCAGGATGATCGGTATGACGACAAACGAGACTATCGGCAGGACGGCAATCAGAACAACTCTGGAAACCGTGGTAACTACAAACCACGACTACAGAGGACCCCCAAGCTACCCTATGCCGAACAGATAAACGCTCCTTGCTACCTGCACTCGTACATCGACTCTAAGGACAACAAAACGAAGTCAAGCCACCTGCTCAGAGACTGTATGCAGTTCATTGAGATGCAGAAACTCGTGCAGTAGCAGCCGCAGCCACCACCACCACCACCACCACCACCCCCACCGCAACACCAGGTCCAGCAGGCGCAGCCTCATCAACCCAATGAGGCGTTTCCACCACCACGTGGGCAGATGAGCATGATCCATAGGATGGGTGTCTCAAGAAGAGAAATGAAGAAGCTCACCCGAGACATCAATCTGGCAGAAAGTATCATGGCAAACGTCCCTGAGTATGTCGAGTGGTCGTCTCAGAACATTACGTTCAGCCGAGCAGATCACCCGATGACCATACCAAAACCAGGACACGCTGCCTTGGTAGTCGAGGCGCAAGTAGGGGGGTTCAAGATGAGTAAAGTCTTCATGGATGGAGGAAGCGGACTAAATCTGATATTCGTCGATATATACAATCAAAAGTATGGGGATCACCATGAAAATGCTAGAAGATTCTGACACCTGTTTCCATGGGATTCTCCCTACTTCACCGGCGTACTCTCTTGGCAAAGTTTACCTGAACGTCGTCTTCGGCAAACCCGACAACTTCAGGAAAGAAAAGATCGAGTTTGAAGTCGTGAACTGGGAATCACAGTACCACGCTATACTCGGAAGACCAGCTTATGCCAAGTTCATGGCTGTACCGCATTACGCATACCTCAAGCTGAAAATGCCTGGGAGCAACGGGACAAATATCATAGTCTATGGAAGTTTTTCACGCTCAGACAATTGTGATCGAGATATTCAGAGGATTGCTGCGAAGTTCGGGTTCAAACAGGAAGTCACCGATCTCCGCTCCAAGCCATCGCCACACGACAATAAGGAAGAAAAGCGCATCAGGGAAACGAAGCAGAAGCCAGCCAACCTTGCCCCAGAAATGTCGGCAGCAAAAGCTTCGGCAGGCGATGACACAGCAGTCATAGGAGAAAGCAAGACACTGGCAATCGCCATCGAGACCTCTAGTGAAATCAACGACGCTTCGAAAACCACTAACGTGGTGGACAAGCCGGAAGATAAGAAGAACCCTTTCCTTGCTTAAAAGTAGACGAATAGCGTTCAGTTTTTCCTTTATTTTCAACAGGGCCCTCCTTCTTTTGCCCTTTAGTCCCGTATTTACTTTATTAATGAGAACTTAAGTATTTGATCCCTTGATAAGCATTGCAGTAATTCAGAGCATCTAAGCCGCATCATCATGAACCTTGCTTACGCCCCTTGGCGAACGACGGTGCAACGTAGTACGCGGCAAAAGATCGTGCTCCAAAAAAAGAGCCTCTACGAGTGCTGAAGGATGCAAAATAAACAAGGGTGCTAACCTTTCCCTCTGCTATAGATGCCTCTACGAGTGTCGTAAATAGCAAGAGTCTGGAAATACATATACAACCCACGTTCTATATTTCACTTATGGAAATATCAGAGAACAACGGGCTCACCGGCAGTATTAATGCTCCCGATATATTCGGGAGCTACTGTCAAAACATACATCGGTTGAAAGCAAAGTTGCACATACAACGGGTTTAGCAAGACCTGCAACACGAGCTGATCACTCAAACATTTTGCTGACCAACGAATACACATACGTTTAAACGGGCAATTAAGATTTGCTCCTACAAAATTTGCCAACGGCATCGACACCGTACAAATACATACACATGTATCTACCGAAAAATAAGTGTCAACTACGCAATCCAAACGCTCGGATGAAGTAGCCAAACTACCTATTTACAATAAGAACGTGACCCTGAATTACTCCTGCAAAGTGTCTTTTTCCTTAGGTACCTTTGAGTCCCTTTCTAGCCTATCGACAATTACATTGGACGGCAGTACAACCTTCGGATACAGAAACTCCAAATCACCTGTTGCATTGGCAATGGATAGCAAGTCTGCCGAAGGATAACGTGCAAGGACGAGGGCAAGCGTAAATCTAGCTCCCGCAAACACTTGAGCCCGTACCAGGTTCTTGATCTTCTTGGCATTGCTGAATTCTGACATTAATGTCAACAGCGTGGGAGGAATTGCGTTCAACGGAAACATTGTCTTCCATATTACTCTCAGTCCCTTGTAACACTTGTCGAAGAAGTGGTGGACTTTCTAGACCCGATCTTGGAACTAGGCAACAGCCGAAGCTTTCGAGTGCTCCCTCCAGAAAATTTCATCGGCTGATGATAGCTGGGTTAATATGTTCACGCGTTCGTGAATCCGCTTGTTCTCTTCAGCACGGTTCAGAGCTATGACTGGCAAAGGAATCAATAGAGGATCAGACAATGCATTTTTGACAAAAGAGTAATGAGCGCAAGGACCAGGGAACTTACGGTTCAAACTTTCGGTGGCTTTATGCAGTTCAGTAAGAGCGTAGCGCTCTACTTCGGCTGCAATCTCGCTCTTCTTCTTGATAATGGCAGCTAAGGCGTAAGTGTTGCGCAGATCCCACTCCATCTGCGCGATCCGATCCTTCATACGTTGGATTCGGTCACCGTCAGGAAGAGCACCCGAAGAATCATCGACAAACGCGGGCACTGGGAAAACCTGCAAAAAACATCGTCAAAGGTATGAAGAATCGCATCGCTTCAAGCATCCGAAGTAACTCCCATCGGGAGAATGCAAGTATAAATGACATAACAAGGGTGCATTAGCAACAGTGCTAGCACGAAATTTATTACAATCACAAGTTTTGCGATAGAACATTGTTTCACATCAATTCAAAAGAAGTTTGTTACAAAAATCAAGGGGCTTGAGTCTGGGTCGATAAACTTGGGACAGCCGATGATTTCTTTGATGAAACCAGCTCAAGGAGTTGACGCGCACACACAAGAGCCGACGTTTTGAAGGTGCTTAAATCAATGAATTGTCCGTCCTGATCTTTCGGCAGCTCCCTAGACATCTCTTCAATATCGGCCTTGAAGCCATGACCCATCATAAGTTGGAAGGCTAGGAGGGCGCCATAAGTATGCGAAGTACGTTTGAATACCTCGATAACCCCCTTGGTGTCGACTGCGAAGGTGTCGATCAGCTGCTCCAGAGTTTTGTCTTGACTGATCTTGGGGAAGATCATCGAGTGCATTCGCGCCATGGCACCTTTGCATTTATCAAGGAGCTCCCGTGTAAGCTGATGTGCCGCAAGAGTCATTGACACATTGTTTGCCGGAGAGTTGTTTGGAACTTTATCTAAAGCATCGGCAAGGATGCCAGCGGCTTCTGCAAGAGAATAAAATGTGAAAGGTTACTATCAAATGATCAAATTTACAAAGTGACGATTGACAGTGAAGTGTAAAAATAATTACCAAGCAAAGCCAAGGAAGATTGACGAAGAAGCTCCTCTTTTTCGGTCGCCCGAGCTTCGGCGATCAGCCTAGACGCCTCCTCTTCCTTCAGCTTTTCCTTCAGCTTGCTGAGTTCCTCCTTCAGGGAGTCGACTTCTTGGTGAGCCGTGGCGGCCTTTTTAATGGCGCCATCCAACTTCGAGGAAGAAGATTTAACTTCCTCCTGCAGCCGAACCTTGTCCGCTTCCAGAGAAGTAAACTGAGAGGCAAAGGCCTCCAAAGAAGATATAACGCCCCGTAGATCCTTAAGGAAAAGAGAAAAACAGGTGTTTGACGAAGAATTGTTAAACAAGGCACATTCAGGGAAACTCGCGTTGCGATCGAGAAAGACTTACATGTTTCCCTGAAGAAGGAACCGTGGCAGCAGCAGCCGAAGGAATATCCTTCCCTCTAGAAAGGGAGGAAGCAGTCGATACCTAGGCCGCAGGAGGAGCCGAAGCTTCGGAAGCTGCGATATCCGGCGGAGTGGCGCCAGATTTGGCCTTCTTAGACGGAGGCTCGATGAAACCCTCGTCACTATGAAAGAAAATGATTGACAGGGATTATGAAAAGAAATGCGAATGATAAAGGAAAAATACAGATTTTAGGAGAAAGGCGCTTACAGGTCAAAGAGGTCATCCTCGTCGGCAATGCCACCGGTTGATCTCTTCACAGGTGAAGCTCTGGCCTCCTCCACAGCTGCATGAACAAAGGCATCATGATCAGCATCGTCATCACGCACTGATCCCGCTGTGTCGCAAGTATCATTGGCTGGGGGAGGAAGATCGGTGTAGATGGCCTCAGAATCTATCGGGTCATCGTGCTCGCTCTTTGAGCTCGTGTACTCAGCAGTATGAAAATCAACAGGGGCTGAAGAACCTCTTCCTTCGGAAGTCTCGTTTGGTAAATCATGCAAGTTTCCAGAACCTATGGGGATCTGTCGAAGAAGAGAACAAATAAGAACAATAGTAGTTGTCGACAAAGCGAAACATGATAATAGAAGTACGAGAAGGGAAATTTACCTCTGTCAGCGGATGATCGGCATCAAGAGGAGAGTAAGAAGATATCAATGGGATCGAGTCTTCCTGACTGAAGAGAGTAAGGAGACGAACTTCATCAAGCAGCTCTTTTTCCGATAGTTCAACAATGTTTATCCTGGTTTCATCCTTTTGGACCTGAATACAACCACATCGGGCGAACCCTTGCCATGACTGGCTGGACTCGACGTTTCAAGAACACCGCGGCTACCTCTGTGCCGATCATGGTCTGACCATCAGCTTCTTTGATCCGAAGGAATTTGGAAAATAACTCATCGGCTGCTGTTCTTTCATCGGGAGAAAGGATGTTTTTCCAAGAATGCTTAGGCTTGGCTTCAAGAACGTCGGCAAAGCAAGGAAGTTGGGACTCGGTTGTTGAGGAATCCTTAACATAAAACCATTTCAATCTCCATCCTTGCACAGATTCTCTCATTGGGAAACTGAAATAGTTGACTTCTAAACGGACGACGAACCCCACTCCTCCAATAACGAAGGGTCCATTACTACTGCTGTATCTCTTTACAAAGAAAATTTTCTTCCACAATCCAAAGTGAGGCTCGATGCCCAAGAACGCCTCGCAAAAGGTAATGAACACAACAACGTGAAGGATTGAGTTGTGGGTAAGTTGCCACAGTTGGATTTCGTAAGTCCGTAGAAGGCGATGAAGGAACTCGTGAGCAGGAAGCGAGAGACCCCGATACAAGAACGACAAGAACATCACGGTAAAACCAGCGAGAGGATTGGGCCGAGAGATCGCACCTGGGAGAATCACGTTCCCCTTGTCGGAGGAGACTAGGCCGAGGCTTCGGGCCCTCTTCTCATCATGCTTCGTGATGGAGGACGCTAGCCAATCTCCGGGTTTGGCTGCAGCTACTGAGCTTGGCGGTGCTAGCGGCGCCGAAGGTGGGGGAGGTGAGTCTGGAGCGCTCCTCTCCGCAAGATTCGAGGAGGCCTTGGCGGCGACGCTACCACTCGCAGAACTGGCGGCGGTGGCGAGGTTCCTCTTCTTCACCATCGCGAGATCTGAAGGAGATCTGAAAACAGTGGTGGCGGCGCAACAGTTGTGGAAGAGAAAGGAAGAAGAAGAATAGGAGGGTGATGTGATGAAAATGAGGGAATGATAGGGATTCTACCCTGAGAGATTTTAAGTAGGGGAGAACTTGAGGATTGCGTGGGCACGTGTCGTTGCTGCCAGTTCATTAAGAGGACCGTTTCTTCCAATGACGATCGCGGAAATCGAGGAGGCGCCTTGGTAACCGTACATGAAAGGCAGATTTTACTTAAAAACAGAGTCAAGCAGAGCTAGGATGGGCCCAGCGGGTCGCGTCTTGTCAGTCAAAATCAAAGTGTCAATAACGTCATCCATGACGTCGTAAGGAACGCTCGAAGTATTCGAAGAAATGTGAAAAGGTATCGGATGGTGAACTTGAGTCTATGTACGGATTGAGAGCATCCGCACCTAGACTCGGGGGCTACTCCCATCGGGAGCGCTGGACGCGCACCCGATAAAATGAGGACTCGAAGGTATTCATATGAAGAAGCGTCTGAAGAAAAGGATGAAATGTTCAACTCGAGTCTGCACGCGGTTGCAAGCTCCCGAGTCCAGACTCGGGGGCTACTCCCATCGGGAGCGCTGGACGCGCACCCGATAGAACTTTTTTGCACTCCAGGATCATGCCCGGGGACTTGATTCTGTGTAGGGTAACGTTGTTTTGCCATCGGCAGTTAACCAGCAAAAGTTGGGCACGTTACTCATTATCCCTTACGCGCGGATGACCCATGAAGATCTACAGAAAAACTTCGGCAGAGCAAAACATTCGAGTGGTACAACTTGAGTCTACGCACGGATTGCAAGCATCCGTACCTAGACTCGGGGGCTACTCCCATCGGGAGCGCTGGACGCGCACCCGATAGAAGAAGATGACGTCGATACAAGATGGACAAGAGTAATTAAGCAGAAGAACAGTAGGTGGAGGCACGCTTTAGTCTTTACCCGAACTATCTTCGGCTAGACACTCGGGGGCTACTGACGTGGGCATTACCCTTCGGGTAACCGACATTTCCCTACCCTATACGATCTATCTGGAGGCCCATGAAGGTATTCGATGGCAAGATGGGCCACTTGGATGTCGCAGCAGAAGATTCCTTGGGGAGCAAGACAAGGAAGGAGCCGAACAAGGAAAGTTTAGAGCTAGAACTATTGTAAAACTAGTCGTACTCGGTTAGACCTCTTGAGACCTGGCCTCCTATATAAAGGCCAGGAGAGGGGCTGCCAAGGGACACGATCAATCTTAGCAATCATAGCCACCAAAAGTCTAGAGCTAGGTCGCCGTAGCACTTAGCCTCTCGACGAGATCTTAGCCGAACTCTTCGGCACCCCATTGTAACCCAATATTCTCATAATCAAGATCAGACAGGCAGGACGTAAGGGTTTTACCTCATCGAGGGCCCCGAACCTGGGTAAATCGCTCCCCCCGCTTGTCTGAGAACCGATGTCTCGTATCAGCATACAGGATTCCATCAACCCTAAGCCCCAATCGGAGGGCATTGCCGAGGAGTACCCTCGACACCATCTGAACTTGATGTACTACTGCCATCCTGACCGCCAGAAGACCATTGATGGCTGTGACCTCCTCTAATGTGAACTGAGGCGCTCTGTTCGCGAAAGGATGACTCCAAACTATGCTCAATACGTTCAGCTGCTCATCAACAAGGTTGTGCCAACACCTCACAATACTCAAGATCAACGGGTCAAGATGGAAGCCTTCAAGGTACCTATCCAAGGTGATAGACCGGACATCCCTGAAATGATGCCTTTTGAGCGCCGGTCCAAGAAAAGTCATGACCCTGCTAGCTCCAGCTACTCTAGGCACCCACAGCATGGTGTCTCACGGTTCTTCTCTAGCTTGTGGCAGATGTGCAAAAATACCAATGATGTTGCACATCAAAGTCTTGCTTTGAACCAGGAGACAAGGAGGCGCCAAAATGAGTTCATGGCTGCAAGGAATACCCCTGTTCCTCCTCCTGGCCCTGAGTTGGAGCCTGTGCATGCACCTAACTGGGAGATGCCTCCCATTACTGATGAGATGTTCCAGAACTTTGATCCCTCCATGTACACTTTTGGTGGTTTTCCTCCTCGGTATGCTCAGGATCCTGCTACTTCTGGACATAGAAACAATGATGATGAAGACGAGGACCAATATGATGAAGAGGATGATGATGACGATGATGGTGATGGCAGCTCTCCACCCGCCGGGACCGAGTTCTATTGATGGGAGCGTTAGCATCCCTACTTTTTTCTTCGCCTTTTTGGTGTTCCGATGCCAAAGGGGGAGAAGAGAGTAGAGTCTAGGATCACGGGGTTCCTTGGTTGCACAAGCCATGCTTGACATTTTTATTTGCTTCTTATTTGGCTTGTGCTTGTTTGGTTGTTTCGTCATTCCAAGAACCATTTGCTACTTTAAGTAATTCATGTATGGTCATGTACTTATATGCTTAAATCTCTATGTTGAGATGACTATGTGCTATGCTTATATATCTTGATATTCACATGTCCATACCATGCTTGTTTCCTAAAGATATTGGGGAGCTTCTCATATTCCACAAATGGTGCACTTTGCATTCAAACGCAAATTCTCCAAGTGCACACATTATGGGGGAGCGGTCTCAATATCTTATATGGAATCAAGGTTTAAGGCTTATCATAATATCTATATGTGACTCTAGCTCAGTTTGTCATCGTATACCAAACAGGGGGAGATTGTAAGGGTATTTTACCCTTATCCATTATTTTGGTAACTATGACACCGTGCTAGAGTATTTGGACTAATACATGTCTAGATGATTCCCAGGTATTAGCCAAAGAGGTATAATGGTGTATTGATACGTCTCCAACGTATCTATAATTTCTGATGTTCCATGCTAGTTTTATGACAATACCTACATGTTTTGCTCACACTTTGTAATGTTTTTATGCATTTTCCGGAACTAACCTATTAATGAGATGCCGAAGTGCCAGTTCCTGTTTTCTGCTGTTTTTGGTTCCAGAAAGGCTGTTCGGGCAATATTCTCGGAATTCGACGAAACAAAAGCCCAAGGCCTTATTTTCCCCGGAATGTTCCAGAACACCGAAGGAGAGCCGGAGGGGGGCCAAGGGGGACCCACACCATAGGGGAGCGCGGGTCCTACCCTGGCCGCGCCGCCATGTGGTGAGGGAGCCCTGTTGCCCCTCCGACTCCGCCTCTTCGCCTATAAAACCCCTCGTGACCTAAAAACCCGACACCAATTGACGAAACTCCAGAAAGACTCCAGGGACGCCGCCGCCATCGCGAAACTCCGTTTCGGGGGACAGAAGTCTCTGTTCCGGCACGCCGCCGGGACGGGGAATTGCCCCCGGAGTCATCTCCATCGACACCACCGCCATCTTCATCACCATCGCTGTCTCCCATGATGAGGAGGGAGTAGTTCTCCCCTGAGGCTGAGGGCTCTAACGGTAGCTATGTGGTTCATCTCTCTCTCCCATGGTGTGATATTTATGTGATCATGAGCTTTGTATCACTATTAATCTATGTGCTACTCTAGTGATGTTATTAAAGTAGTCTATTCCTCCTCCATGATGTAATGTTGACAGTGTGTGCATCATGTAGTACTTGGCGTAGGTTTTGATTGTAATCTCTTGTAGATTATGAAGTTAACTATTACTATGCACTCTAGAGGTTACCTTAATATGAACTCCGGAATTACTCTCCACGGTGTGACGGTGACAGTGTGCGCATCGTGTGTGATTCCTTTATGTAGTTGTGGAGCTTGTTTACTCCGGCTTGAGGGTGCTCTTGTAGCCCTACACAATGAATGGTGTTTGTTATCCAACAAGAGAGTGTTTGAAGTAGCACAAGTGAAGAGAAGTTATTTATTTATGTGATCATTGTTGAGAGTGTCCACTAGTGAAAGTATGATTCCTAGGCCTTGTTTCTAAGCATTGAAACACCGTTTCTAACAAGTTCTGTTGCATGTTTACTTGCTACCATATTTATTTCAGATTGTTATTACCACTCATATTCATCCATATTACTTGCATCTTACTATCTCTTCGCCGAACTAGTGCACCTATACATCTGACAAGTGTATTAGGTGTGTTGGGGACACAAGAGACTTCTTGTATCGTAATTGCAGGGTTGCTTGAGAGGGATATCTTTGACCTCTACCTCCCTGAGTTCGATAAACCTTGGGTGATTCACTTAAGGGAAACTTGGTGCTGTTCTACAAACCTCTGCTCTTGGAGGCCCAACACTGTCTACAGGAATAGAAGCGTGCGTAGACATCATGTATCAATGGAACAAGAAGGCAATGGGAGACCCCCCACTTCGATGAAAAATCAACAAGGGTTTTCCAGTGCTTGGCCGGTCCCTAGCCCGGTAAGACCGGCCCTGGCACCGGCCTGCCCGGCGCCGACCGGCCCCAGCGCTTGAGCCAACCGTACTGGTTCCAGTAATGGTGGGAGCGCCATCCGGTCAGTGGCCAGTCGCCAGCCCGGTTTGGACCGGCCGATCCGATGCCTGGCCCGGTCGGACCGGGTTCCTGACCGGGAGCCTCGGCGTCCAACCGGCCTCCGCGCTTGAGCCAACCGGGCGTAGTCCAGTACGCATCAGAAGCTCGTCTGGTCAAGACCCGGTCCCAGCTCCGGTTGAAACCGGCCGGTCCGGTCGCTGGCCCGGTCTGACCGGCCCGTGCGCCGGCCTGTCCGGCGCCAAATCCGGTTGACCGGGTTTCTCGAGGAATCTGCTGACGTGGCAAGTGAGCAACAACCAAAATTGAAGAAACACTATAAATACCCCTTCTCCTACCTCTGAAGGGGTAGGCACTACACTACAAGCTGTTCTTGAGCTCTCTCTGTCATACTCCATTGCTAGAAACACCAAAAGCCTCAGATCTCCCTCCTCCTCCACCCAAACTCAAATCCCTATGGGGAAACGATAGAGGAGGACCCGATCTATAGTTCTACCAAGCCAAATCTCATTCCCCCTTGTATTCATCAAGAAGCTTGCTCTCTAGGGTTTCTTGGAAACCCTAGGTGGGCAAGAGTGGTCCGGAAGCATCCGGGCTGTGGATTTGCTCCTCACAAGATTGTGAAGGTTTGGAGGCTACCTCAAAGTCTACCACAAGTGAGTGAGCTATTCCTTCGTGGGATAGGTTCCGGAGAATAGGGTGAGCCTTCGTGGCGTGGGGAATCCTTAGTGGGACCTCCACCCCTCCAAACGTGACGTACCTTCTTGCAAAGGAAGGGAACACGGGAATACATCCTCGTCTCCGCGTGCTATCGGTTATCTCTAACCGAACTCCTTACTTGTGATATAAGTATATAACTGCCTGTGAGAGCCTTCGTGCTTGAGTTACTTGTATCCTCATATAGGTTGTTTCACCTAGGTTGCATTAGGCTCATCTTTATATTCCGCAAAGCCTAATATTGCAAAGAAAGAATTAAAATCTGTAGAAACCTATTCACCCCCTCTAGGTTTCCATCTCTGAACTTTCAACAACATACTGCCATTATAAAACAACGATGTGACTTCATTTCCAGAACGAAAATTCTATATAAATTTATACATTTTAGCTCTTCTGAGTTTGAGTTAGCCTAGGTTCAGGGCAGTCCATCTATGTTCATAATGTTTATGGCTTGGAGTATATATATCTGAGGTGTGGCATAGTGTCCTCTCATTTTCTCTTCTTGCATCATGTCTTATTTTCATGATCAACCACACAATAGATTTTTTAATTTCTCTTTTGCAATGTCTATTTGATGGCTGCCTTAAGATGCATTGTCCTGATATACAGAGTTCACTCTAAAAGCATGCTTAAGCTTGTAAAAAAAAGTTTGGCCTATTTGCTCTCCAAGGCTAATTTGATCATATACCAAGTTTGTGGAATTAATGATGTCTTCAGCATAAAATATTGTCGGTTAATAATGTTGTCCCAAATACATTAACCTTATATCTCTTTATTTTATGAACTGAATCCCCATACTGATTCTTTACGACAATTTTTAGACCAAGACAACAACGCCCTCATCTGCCCATGGGCGCACCCAAAACCATTCCTAGGATATTTTCTCCGACACCCTCCTCCCATCTTGCGCCGCGGCGCCCCATGTCCTTCCTTCTGCATCGTCCTTTGCACTTTGAAGCCTACACTGCCATACTTAGTAACCAAGCATTGCATGTTCAATCGGCAAGGGAGACGGGTAGCCGGCTAAGGGCATGGAATTGCGGATCGCCGTAGCCAGGGAAATCTTTTCAGAAGAGAAGGCAACATGGTAACAAGGTGATATGGGGTGGCCCGATCTTCTCAGTAAGCAACGTTGGTGTTGGTGATCACGGGATGAACACAGCGGAGAATCACCGATGATGAAGTGGATGATAACTTGTATGACGCAATGAGATCTCTCGATTGGTCCCTGTCGCCAATGCAACGTCTCTCAACCCTGCAAGATATTCGCAACTCCACACACTTGCGCATGTAGCCGCCGACCACGAAGCGGTAAGTTTCAATCAACTAATTCCCAATGGAACAACAGATCACACAAGAATTTCAGATCTACACCAAATCAAGCAATATGGTGTAGGGATTCAATAGTTTTGCAAAGCAAACAACTAAGAACTAGGGTTTATCTTAAACGTGGTCCAAAGCAACTTTGGGGGCGTCCTGGGCACTTATATAGGCGTCCGGGACGACCTCAGGTCGAAAAAGTACGAAAATAACCGATCCAGAATAGATCTGGTCGAGACAGACTCGGACACGGCCGGTCTGGGGGCCGGTCGACCGGGCCTGGGACCGGGCTGGACGGTTCAAACCGGGCCAGGGACCGGGTGCTGACCGGGCTCGGGAATTGTCGCGCAGTAACCCTCCCGGTTGGCATCAGCTGGTTTTCCGATTGGCACCGGAGCGGACCCGGCGTGCCGCCCGGTCGGACCGGGCCAGGGACCGGGCGCGCCGGCCGGTCTGACCGGGTGCTGGGCCAGCCTGGACTTTGGCTTCTCCTCTCGCGCATGCCTCCCGCTCCTCCCTCGCGCGTCCATGGAATATCTTCATGTCCAGCTCCATGCCCAGCTTCTTGTCCATCTTCACGTTCAGCTGCTCCTCTCCTCCTCGTGCGATGCTTGTCTCCTCTTCATACCTGATGATACATAAATAACAGGACTTAGGCAGTATAAAGTTCTCATAAATCAAAGTATCGTTTAGGAACAAGTTCACCTGTTGTTTAAGTAGCTTCGCACGAGCCCTTGTAATAGGTCCAATCCTAACTTCATTGGACTTGAGCTTCACAGCAGCTTCACCTTCATTTGGTAATGACGGAGGTAGTAGTGTGGTAGGGATGTCCTTGATACGTCTCAAACGTATCTATAATTTCTTATGTTCCATGCTAGTTTTATGACAATACTCGCATGTTTTATATACACTTTATATCATTTTGATGCATTTTCCGGCACTAACCTATTAACAAGATGCCGAAGCGCCAGTTCCTGTTTTCTGCTGTTTTTGGTTTCAGAAATCCTACACAGGAAATATTTTCGGAATTGGACAAAACAAAAGCCCACGGTCTTATTTTGCACGGAGCCTTCCAGAAGTCAGAAGAGGAGACGAAGAGGGGCCACGAGGCGGCCACCCCACATGGCGGCGCGGTGGGGCCCTTGGCCGCGCCGGCCTATGGGGTGCGCCCCTCAGCCGCCCCCCGACTCTGCCCCTTCGCCTATTTATTCTCTCCGTCGCGAAAACCCTAGTACCGAGAGCCACGATACAAGAGAAAAGCTACTATGACGCCGCCGCCGCCAATCCCATCTCGGGGGATTCAGGAGATCGCCTCCGGCACCCTACCGGAGAGGGGAATCATCACCGGAGGACTCTACATCACCATGCCCGCCTCCGGATTGATGCGTGAGTAGTTCATCCTTGGACTATGGGTACATAGCAGTAGCTAGATAGTTGTCTTCTCCTCTTGTGCTATCATGTTTAGATCTTGTGAGCTGCCTAACATGATCAAGATCGTATATTTGTAATGCTACATGTTGTGTTTGTTGGGATCCGATGAATATGGAATACTATGTCAAGTTGATTATTGATCTATCATATATGTGTTTTTTATGATCTTGCATGCTCTCCGTTGCTAGTAGAGGCTCTGGCCAAGTTGATACTTGTGACTCCAAGAGGGAGTATTTATGCTCGATAGTGGATTCATGCCTCCATTGAATCTGGGACAGTGACAGAAAGTTCTAAGGTTATGGATGTGTTTGTTGCCACTAGGGATAAAACATCAATGCTTTGTCTAAGGATATTTGTGTTGATTACATTACGCACAGTACTTAATGCAATTGTCTGTTGTTTGCAACTTAATACTGGAAGGGATGCGGATGCTAACCCGAAGGTGGACTTTTTATGCATAAATGCATGCTGGATAGCGGTCTATGTTCTTTGTCGTAATGCCCTAAGTAAAACTCATATTAGTCATCATGATATGTATGTGCATTGTTATGCCCTCTCTATTTGTCAATTGCCCAACTGTAATTTGTTCACCCAACATGCTACTTATCTTATTGGAGAGACACCACTAGTGAACTGTGGACCCCGGTCCATTCTTTTACATCTGAAATACAATCTACTGCAATCATTGTTCTCTGTTGTTCTTTGCAAACAAACATCATTCTCCACACCATACGTTTAATCCTTTGTTTACAGCAAGCCGGTGAGATTGACAACCTCACTGTTAAGTTGGGGCAAAGTATTTTGATTGTGTTGTGCAGGTTCCATGTTGGCGTCGGAATCCCTGGTGTTGCGCCGCACTACACTCCTTCACCAACAACCTTCACGTGGCCTTCATCTCCTACTGGTTTGATAACCTCGGTTTCTTATTGAGGGAAAACTTGCTGATGTACGCATCACACCTTCCTCTTGGGGTTCCCAACGGACGTGTGCTTCACGCGTTATCAAGCTCTTTTTCTGGCGCCGTTGCCGGGGACCTGAAGAAAAGTTACTCCACAAAGATTTCTAACTCCCACGTCAACTGCACGCCAGCAACTCTTTTTCTGGCGCCGTTGCCGGGGAGATCAAGACACGCTGCAAGGGGAGTCTCTCACGCCCAATCTCTTTACTTTGTTTATTGTCTTGCTTTACTTTATTTTATTTTCTGTTTTGTTTGCTTTCTTCATATCAAAAACACAAAAAAATTAGTTACTTGTTTTACTATACTTAATTTCGTTTGCTTTACTTATTTTTATTACTGTTAAAATGAATACTCCTGAGAACACTAAGTTGCGTGATTTCACTAGCACCAATAATAATGATTTTATATGCACTCCTATTGCTCCACCTGCTACTACAGCAGAATTTTATGAAATTAAACCTGCTTTACTAAATCCTGTTATGAGAGAGCAATTTTCTGGTGTTAGTTCTGATGATGCTGCTGCCCATCTTAATAATTTTGTTGAACTTTGTGAAATGCAAAAGTATAAGGATGTAGATGGAGACATTATAAAACTGAAATTGTTTCCTTTCTCCTTAAGAGGAAGAGCTAAAGATTGGTTGCTATCTTTGCCTAAGAATAGTATTGATTCATGGACTAAATGTAAAGATGCTTTCATTGGTAGATATTATCCTCCTGCTAAAATTATATCTTTGAGAAGTAGCATAATGAATTTTAAGCAATTGGATAATGAACATGTTGCCCAAGCATGGGAAAGAATGAAATCTTTGGTGAAGGATTTCCCTACCCATGGACTAACTACTTGGATGATCATCCAAACCTTCTATGCAGGATTGAATTTTTCTTCGAGGAACCTATTGGATTCAGCTGCTGGAGGTACTTTTATGTCCATCACTTTGGGTGCCGCAACAAAGCTTCTTGATGATATGATGATCAATTACTCCGAATGGCACACTCGAAAGGACTCCGCAAGGTAAGAAGGTAAATTCTGTTGAAGAAACCTCCTCCTTGAGTGATAAGATTGATGTTATTATGTCTATGCTTGTTAATGGTAGATCTAATGTTGATCCTAATAATCTTCCTTTAGCTTTATTGGTTTCTCAAGAAGAGCATGTTGATGTGAACTTCATTAAAAATAGTAATTTCAACAACAATGCTTATAGGAATAATTTTGGTAACAACTATAGGCCATATCCTTCTAAAAATGGTAATGGTTATGGTAATTCTTATGGTAATTCTTACAACAATAGTAGGAGTCTACCCTCTGGTGTTGAAGTCATGCTTAAAGAATTCATTAGTACACAAACTGCTTTGAACAAATCTGTTGAGGAAAAGCTTGGTAAAATTGATGTTCTTGCTTCTAAGGTTGATAGTCTTGCTGCTGATGTTGATCTTTTAAAATTGAAAGTTATGCCTAATGAAGATAAAGATATTAAGTCATTTGCTACAGCAAACGCTATCCAAGTTCGAATTAATGACAATATTAGATTGATGGCTGAATTGCATGCTAGGTGGGAAAGAGAGGAAAAACTAGCTAAAGAGAATAATGTAGCTAAAGTTTGGACTATTACCACCACTAGTAATGTTGATGCTTCACATGTTGCTAAACCTCCTACTATCAATGTTATTGGTGTTGGCAATGTTTCTACTCCTAGTACAAAGCGTGCAAAATTTCCTGAAACTGCTGAAACTGTTTGTGATAAAAGTGCTGAAATTTTTCAGAATATTGTGGACAATGATCCCATTGCTTTAGATCATAATGGTTTAGATTTTGATAATTGCCATATCTCTGAAGTTATTAAGTTCTTGCAAAAACTTGCTAGAAATCCTAATGCTAGCGCTATAAACTTGGCCTTTAGAAAACATATTACAAATGCTATCATAAAAGCTGGAGAAGAGAAATTAAAACTTGAAACTTCTATTCCTAGGAAGTTGGAAGATGGTTGGGAGCCCATCATTAAAATGAAGGTCAATTATTTTGATTGTAATGCTTTATGTGATCTTGGTGCAAGTATTTCTGTAATGCCTAAGAAACTCTATGATATGCTTGACTTGCCACCATTGAAAAATTGTTATTTGGATGTTAATCTTGCTGATAATTCTATAAAGAAACCTTTGGGGAGGATTGATAATGTTCACATTACGGTAAACAATAACCTTGTTCCCGTTGATTTTGTTGTCTTGGATATTGAATGCAATGCATCTTGTCCTATTATTTTGGGAAGACCCTTTCTTCGAACTGTTGGTGCTATTATTGATATGAAAGAAGGAAATATTAAGTATCAATTCCCTCTTAAGAAAGGTATGGAACACTTCCCTAGAAAGAGAATGAAGTTACCTTATGATTCTATTATTAGAACAAATTTATGATGTTGATGCTTCATCTTTTGATAATACTTGATTTACACTTTCTGTGCCTAGCTGAAAGGCTTTAAAGAAAAGTGCTTATGGGAGACAACCCATTATTTTATTTCTGCAATTTTTGTTTTATATTTGTGTCTTGTAAGTTGTTACTACTGTAGCAACCTCTCCTTATCTTTAATTTATTGCATTGTTGTGCCAAGTAAAGTCTTTGATAGTAAGGTTGATACTAGATTTGGATTTCTGCGCAGAAACTGATTTCTAGCTGTCACGAATTTGAGTAGAACTCCCTGTAGGAAACTCAGAAAAATCTGCGAAAATTCATGAGTAATCCTCAGATATGTACGCAACTTTCATTCAATTTGAGCTTCTTCATCTGAGCATGATAAGTTCCTCTAAAAAATTCGTCTTTACGGACTATTCTGTTTTGACATATTCTGCCTTTTATTTCACATTGCCTCCTTTACTGTGTTTGAATGGATTTCTTTGCTCCATTAACTTTCAGTAGCTTTCGGTAATGTCCAGAAGTGTTGAGAATGATTGAGTCCTCTCTGAACATGTGAATTTTTGATTATGCACTAATCCTCTAATGAGATTGTTTTGAGTTTGGTGTGGAGGAAGTTTTGAAGGGTCAAGAGAGGAGGATGATATAATACGATCAAGAAGAGTGAAAAGTCTAAGCTTGGGGATGCCCCCGTGGTTCATCCCTGCATATTTCAAGAAGACTCAAGCTTCTAAGCTTGGGGATGCCCAATGCATCCCCTTCTTCATCAACAACTTATCAGGTCACCTCTAGTGAAACTATATTTTTATTCCGTCACATCTTATGTGCTTTACTTGGAGCGTCTGTATGCTTTTATTTTTGTTTTTGTTTGAATAAATTCGGATCCTAGCATTCCTTGTGTGGGAGAAAGACACACTCCGCTGTTTCATATAAACACTGGTGTTCTTAGTTTTACTTTTAATGTTCATGGCGAAGGTTGAAAACCGCTTCGTTCATTGCTATTTGGCTGGAAACAGAAAATGCTTCATGTGGTAATTGGTATATGGTCTTGAATAATTTGATACTTGGCGATTGTTTTGAGCTCTCAAATAGATCATGTTTAAGCTCTTGCATCATGTAGTTTAAACCTATTAGTGGAGAACTACTGTAGAGCTTGTTGAAATTTGGTTTGCATGATTGGTCTCTCTAAAAGTCTAGATATTTTCTCGGTAAAAGTGTTTGAACAACAAGGAGACAGTGTAGAGTCTTATAATGCTTGCAATATGTTCTTATGTAAGTTTTGTTGTACCAGTTCATACTTGTGTTTGCTTCAAACAACCTTGCTAGCCAAAGCCTTGTACTGAGAGGGAATGCTTCTCGTGCATCCAAAACCTTGAGCCAAAACTTATGCCATTTGTGTCCACCATAACTACCTACTATGTGGTATTTTTCTGCCATTCCAAGTAAATTGCTTGCGTGGTACCTTTAAAAAAAATTCATTCCTTGTCTTTGCAATACATAGCTCATGGGAAAGTAGCCTAAAAACTATTGTGGTGATGAATATGTCGCTTATGTATCTTAGTTCTTATAAGTTGCTTGTTGAGCGGTAACCATGTTTCTGGGGACGCCATCAACCCGTTACACCTTTGTTGAATATCATGTGAGTTGCTATGCATGTTCGTCTTGTCTGAAGTAAGGGAGATTTGCCATGAGTTGAATGGTTTGATTATGCATATTGTTAGAGAAGAACATTGGGCCGCCAACCAAAGCCATGTATCTTGGTGGAAGTTTCAGTTTGGACATTAATCCTCAATCTCTTATGAGAATATTATCTGTTGTTGAATGCTTAAGCATTAAAGAGGAGTCCATTATCTGTTTTCTATGTTGTCCCGGTATGGATGTCCTTAAGTTGAGATCTATCAAAAATGAGAAATCAAATGCGATCTATCTCTTTGGACCTTTGTACAGGTGACATAGAGGTACCCCTTTGTGACACTTGGTTGAAACATATGTAAGGCAATGATAATCCATGGAAATCCGAGCTAATTAGGACAGGGTGCGAGCACTATTGGTATTCGATGCATGAGGCTTGCAACTTATAGGATGTTTTATGCATAACACATATGAATTATTACTACCGTTGACAAATTTTTTTTCCATGTTTTCAAAATAAAAAGCTCTAGCATAAGAGTAATCCCTGCTTCCCTCTGCGAAGGGCCTTTCTTTTACTTTATGTTGAGTCAAGTTTACCTACTTCTTTCTATCTTAGAAGCAAACACTTGTGTCAACTGTGTGCATTGATTCTTACATACTTGCTTATTTGCATTCATCATCTTACTTTGTGTTGACAATTATCCATGAGATATACATGTTGAAGTTGAAAGCAACTGCTGAAACTTATATCTTCCTTTGTGTTGCTTCAAAACCTTCTATTAAGAATCTATTGCTTTATGAGTTAAATCTTATGCAAGACTTATTGATGCTTGTCTTGAAAGTACTATTCATGAAAAGTCTTTGCTTTATGATTCAGTTGTTTAGTCATTATCTTTACCATTGCTTTGAATCACTTCATTCATATCTGATACGCGTAAAGCACACGCCCGTTGGGAACCCCAAGTGGAAGGTGTGATGCGTACAGCAGCAAGTTTCCCTCAGTAATAAAGCAAGGTTTATCGAACCAGTAGGAGTCAAGGATCACGTGAAGGTCGTTGGTGACGGAGTGTAGTGCGGCGCAACACCAAGGATTCCGGCACCAACGTGGAACCTGCACAACACAATCAAAGTACTTTGCCCCAACGTAACAGTGAGGTTGTCAATCTCACCGGCTTGCTGTAAACAAAGGATTAGATGTATAGTGTGGAAGATGATGTTTGTTTGCGAAGAACAAGTAAAGAACAAGTATTGCGATAGATTGTATTTCGGATGTAAATAATGGACCGGGGTCCACAGTTCACTAGTGGTGTCTCTCCGATAAGAAATAGCATGTTGGGTGAACAAATTACAGTTGGGCAATTGACAAATAAAGAAGGCATAACAATGCACATACATATATCATGATGAGTACTATGAGATTTAATCAGGGCATTACGACAAAGTACATAGACCGCTATCCAAGCATGCATCTATGCCTAAAAAGTCCACCTTCGAGTTATCATCCGAACCCCTTCAAGTATTAAGTTGCAAACAACGAGACAATTGCATTAAGTATGGTGCGTAATGTAATCAACACAAATATCCTTAGACAAAGCATCGATGTTTTATCCCTAGTGGCAACAAGCACATCCACAACCTTAGAACTTTCTGTCACTCGTCCTGCATTCAATGGAGGCATGAACCCACTATCGAGCATAAATACTCCCTCTTGGAGTCACAAGTATCAACTTGGCCAGAGCCTCTACTAGCAACGGAGAGCATGCAAGAACATAAACAACATATATGATAGATTGATAATCAACTTGACATAGTATTCAATATTCATCGGATCCCAACAAACACAACATGTAGCATTACAAATAGATGATCTTGATCATGATAGGCAGCTCACAAGATCTAACATGATAGCACAATGAGGAGAAGACAACCATCTAGCTACTGCTATGGACCCATAGTCCAGGGGTGAACTACTCACACATCGATCCGGAGGCGATCATGGCGATGAAGAGCCCTCCGGGAGATGATTCCCCTCTCCGGCAGGGTGCCGGAGGCGATCTCCTGAATCCCCCGAGATGGGATTGGCGGCGGCGTCTCTGGAAGGTTTTCCGTATCGTCGCTCTCGGTACTGGGGGTTTCGCGACGAAGGCTTTAAGTAGGCGGAAGGGCGGAGTCGGAGGCGTCACAAGGGGCCCACATGCTAGGGCGGTGCGGGCCCCTCCTTGGCCGCGCTGCCTTGGTGTGTCACCACCTCGTGGCCCCACTTCGTATCTCCCTCGATCTTCTGGAAGCTTCGTGGAAAAATAAGACCCTGGGCGTTGATTTCGTCCAATTCCGAGAATATTTCCTTTGTAGGATTTCTGAAACCCAAAACAGCAGAAAACAACAACTGGCCCTTCGGCATCTCGTCAATTGGTTAGTGCATGAAAATGCATAATAATGACATATAATGTGTATAAAACATGTGAGTATCATCATAAAAGTAGCATGGAACATAAGAAATTATAGATACGTTTGAGACGTATCAAGCATCCCCAAGCTTAGTTCCTACTCGCCCTCGAGTAGGTAAACGATAACAAAGATAATTTCTTAAGTGACATGCTATCATAATCTTGATCAATACTATTGTAAAGCATATGAGATGAATGAAGTGATTCAAAGCAATGGTGAAGACAATGAGTAAACAAATGAATCATATAGCAAAGAATTTTCATGAATAGTACTTTCAAGACAAGCATCAATAAGACTTGCATAAGAGTTAACTCATAAAGCAATAAATTCTTAGTAAAGGCATTGAAGCAACACAAAGGAAGATATAAGTTTCAGAGGTTGCTTTCAACTTCAACATGTTTATCTCATGGATAATTGTGAACACAAAGTAATATAACAAGTTCAATAGGTAAACATGTAGGAATCAATGCACACAGTTGATACAAGTGTTTGCTTCTAAGATAGAAAGAATAGGTAAACTGGCTCAACAATAAAGTAGAAGAATGGCCCTTCGCAGAGGGAAGCATGGATTACTATTTTTGTGCTAGAGCTCTTTATTTTGAAAACATAGAAACAATTTTGTCAACGGTAGTAATAAATCATATGTGTTATGTATAAGATATCCTATAAGTTGCAAGCCTCATGCATAGATTACCAATAGTGCTCGCACCTTGTCCTAATTAGCTTGGATTAATATGAATTATCATTGCATAGCATATGTTTCAACCAAGTGTCACAAAGGGGTACCTCTATGTCGCCTGTACAAAGGTCTAAGGAGAAAGCTCGCATTGGATTTCTCGCTTTTGATTATTCTCAACTTAGACATCCATACTGGGACAACATAGATAACAGATAATGGACTCCTCTTTAATGCATAAGCATTCAACAACAGTTAAAATTCTCATAAGAGATTGAGGATTAATTGTCCAAACTAAAACTTCCACCATGGATCATGGCTTTAGTTAGCGGCCCAATGTTCTTCTCTAACAATATGTATACTCAAACCATTTGATCATGAAAATCGCCCTTACTTCAGACAAGACGAACATGCATAGAAAATCACATGATATTCAACAAAGGTAAAAGTTGATGGCGTCCCCAGAAACATGGTTACCGCTCAACAAGCAACTTATTAAGAAATAAGATACATAAGTACATATTCTTCACCACAATAGTTTTTAAGGCTATTTTCCCATGAGCTATATATTGCAAAGACAAAGGATATAATTTTTAAAGGTAGCACTCAAGTAATGTACTTTGGAATGGCAGAGAAATACCATGTAGTAGGTAGGTATGGTGGACACAAATGGCATAGTTTTTGGCTCAAGGATTTGGATGCACGAGAAGAATTCCTATCAATACAAGGCTAGGCTAGCAAGGTTGTTTGAAGCAAACTCAAGTATAAAACGGTGCAACAAGACTCACATATGAACATATTGTAAGCATTATAAGACTTTACATCGTCTCCTTGTTGTTCAAACACCTTAACCAGAAAATATCAAGACTCTAGAGAAACTAATCATGCGAACCAAATTTTAACAAGCTCTATGTAGTTCTTCATTAATGGGTGCAAAGTACATGATGCAAGAGCTTAAACACGATCTATATGAGCACAGCAATTGCCAAGTATCAAAATTTTCAAGACAATATACCAATTACCACATGAAGCATTTTCTGTTTCCAACCAAATAACAATGAACGAAGCAGTTTTCAACCTTCGCCATGAACATTAAAAGTAAGGCTAAGAACACCAGTGTTCATATGAACGAGCGGAGCGTGTCTCTCTCCCAAACAAAGAATTCTAGGATCCGATTTTATTCAAACAAAAACAAAAAACAAAAACAAACAGACGCTCCAAGTAAAGCACATAAGATGTGACGGAATAAAAATATAGTTTCACTAGAGGTGACCTGATAAGTTGTCGATGAAGAAGGGATGCCTTGGGCATCCCCAAGCTTAGATGTTTGAGTCTTCTTAAAATATGCAGGGATGAACCACGGGGGCATCCCCAAGCTTAGACTTTTCACTCTTCTTAATCATATTGTATCATCCTCCTCTCTTGACCCTTAAAAACTTCCTCCACACCAAACTCAAAACAAACTCATTAGAGGGTTAGTGCATAATTGAAAATTCATATATTCAGAGGTGACATAATCATTCTTAACACTTCTGGACATTGCACAACGCTACTGAAAGTTAATGGAACAAAGAAATCCATCAAACATAGCAAAACAGGCAATGCGAAATAAAAGGCAGGATCTATCAAAACAGAACAGTCCGTAAAGACGAATTTTTCAGGGGCACTTAACTTGCTCAGATGAAAATTCCCAAATTGAATGAAAGTTGCGTACTTATCTGAGGACCCCGCACGTAAATTGGAAGATTTTTATAAATTTTCTACAGCAGGGGCGGCTCAATTTCGTGACAGCAAGAAATCTGTTCTCGCACGATAATCCAAATCTAGTATTGACTTTACTATCAAAGACTTTACTTGGCACAACAATGCAATAAAATAAAGATAAGGAGAGGTTGCTACAGTAGTAACAACTTCCAAGAATCAAATATAAAACAAAGTGCATAAGTAAAATAATGGGTTGTCTCCCATAAGCGATTTTCTTTAACGCCTTTCAGCTAGGCGCAGAAAGTGTGTATCAAGTATTGTCAAGAGACGAAGCATCATCATCATAATTTGTTCTAATAATAGAATCATAAGGTAACTTCATTCTCTTTCTAGGGAAGTGTTCCATACCTTTCTTGAGAGGAAATTGATATTTAATATTACCTTCCTTTATATCAATGGTAGCACCAACAGTTCGAAGAAAAGGTCTTCCCAATATAATGGGACAAGATGCATTGCATTCAATCAGACAAAAAAATCAACGGGGACAAGGTTATTGTTAACCATAATGCGAACATTATCAATCCTCCCCAAAGGTTTCTTTATAGCATTATCAGCAAGATTAACATCCAAATAACAATTTTTCAATGGTGGCAAGTCAAGCATATCATAGATTTTCTTAGGCATAACAGAAATACTTGCACCAAGATCACATAAAGCATTACAATCAAAATCATTGACCCTCATCTTAATGATGGGCTCCCAACCATCTTCTAACTTCCTAGGAATAGAAGTTTCAAGTTTTAGTTTCTCTTCTCTAGCTTTTATGAGAGCATTTGTAATATGTTTTGTAAAGGCCAAATTTATAGCACTAGCATTGGGACTTTTAGCAAGTTTTTGTAAGAACTTTATAACTTCAGAGATATGACAATCATCAAAATCTAAACCATTATGATCTACAACAATGGGATCATTGTCCCCAATATTTTGAAAAATTTCAGCAGTTTTATCACAAACAGTTTCAGCAGTTTTAGCAATTTCAGGCAATTTTGCACGCTTTGCACTAGGAGTAGAAACATTTCCAACACCAATTATTTTACCATTGATAGTAGGGGGTGTAGCAACATGTGAAGCATTATCATTACTAGTGGTGGTAATAGTCCAAACTTTAGCTACATTATTCTCTTTAGCAAGTTTTTCGTTTTCTTCGCTTTCCCACCTAGCATGCAATTCAGCCATCAATCTAATATTCTCATTAATTCGAACTTGGATGGCGTTTGCTGTAGTAACAATTTTATTATAATTATCCTTATTAGGCATAACTTTCAATTTTAAAAGATCAACATGAGAGGCAAGTCTATCAACCTTAGAAGCAAGAATATCAATTTTATCAAGCTTTTCTTCAACATATTTGTTAAAAGCAGTTTGTGTTCTAATAAATTCTTTAAGCATGGATTAAAGACCAAGGGGCACACTCCTGTTATTGTTGTAAGAATTCCCATAAGAATTACCATAACCATTACCATTAGCAGAAGGATATGGCCTATAGTTGTTACCAGAATTATTCCTATAAGCATTGTTGTTGAAATTATTATTTTTAATGAAGTTCACATCAAAATGTTCTTCTTGAGCAACCAATGAAGCTAAAGGAACATTATTAGGATCAACATTAGATCTACCATTCACAAGCATAGACATAATAGCATCAATCTTATCACTCAAGGAGGAGGTTTCTTGTCGCGACCCCGGAGGTCAGGGCTAGACAAACCCAGTATCACATCTGGCATAAGCCTAACCTAGATCTCTAGGGCCTACAGGGTGAGAATCGGTAACACAACAGTGACTCTACGACTGAAAGCAAATATATTACAACTCTTAGCAGAGTTAAGATCCAAATTTATTACACGCAGAGGTCACTGACCACAAATCAACAAGCAACGGAAAGCAAATTATGTTATCTATATAACAAGACTGCAAAGGGCCTAAGAGGCCATAACATAAGGCGACGTCCCAGCCCATAAGTCTCAGGCTGCCGCCTGAGGAACTCCGAACTACTCGTCGACGTCAAGGTAGAAGCCACCATCAGTTGGAAGAACTTCGTCTGAAACAAAGCATGCAAGGCTGAGTACAGGGACTCAGCAAGACTTAGTACAACCTGTTAGCAAAGCGGGTATGCGAGGCTTTAGGTGGAGCTTATTTTGCAGAAAGCCATTTTTCCTTTGTAAACAGGAAGGGAGCGAAGCTCGTCTATTCGGACCATTTTAAAAAGGGGTAAGAGAGCGATATCAACTCTAGCTCTAAGATCATCATGTTGAATCCACCGAATCTTTATCATCACTCGAACCTATCACCTAGGATCACCCTCGACACCCGAGAAGGGATCCTTAAACACACATGGATATCAAGTTTTACGATCGGTTCAAGTTGTCTATGATCACCACGTTCTTTCCCAAGTCGTCCTTAACCGTGGACACGGCTTTTCGAAAAGATTTACCCTGCAGGGGTGTACAACTTTACCCACACGCGCCGACCGACTCTTAGTGCCACTAGATTAACACACTTCCTTGGTGTGCCGACAGAGGGTGGTCGACCAAAACCTTTCCCTTACTTCGCCTATTCCATGAGTCAAACTAACTGGGGAGCTCCATCATCGTAGGTAGCCATTCTCCGAGGCGGTCCCGGTCATTGTGTGCAGGGGATCCAGTTCAATGCCTCCAACATCCTTCACCCCGGCCACGCCCTGTATGATGCACTTTGAAAACCTTTTCCACCTTTCCCCATGCGTATGGCAAATGGAACTCGCAAACTAATTGACTCATGGGTAAGCTAGGTAAGTTCGGGCCAAGGGGTTCCCATGGGCCCCGTGTGGCTGTACGCTCGGTCTTGGTTCCGAAGGCGAGAACCTCGGGTCCTAGTATCGGCGAGAACGAGTCAAATCACCACATACCCATGTGGCGGCCCATCCAAGCCTTTAGCATGTTTATTAACATCATCTCCGATCTTACCACGTCATTCCGACAAACTAGGTTCATTCGTAGCTCCGATTCATCAACCGGATGGATCGGACTTCAACAGACTAAGCATGGCTAAGCATATCACATATACGGCTCTAGCGATGCGAACAAGCTCAGACCTAGTTTTGCTGGGAGCGGTGGATCAGTAACTCTGGGCTACAAGGATGGAATATGCACACATAGGATATCTACAACTGCCGATAAAACATATTTGAAGCGGATGCAATATGTAAGAACCAGAAGTAAAGCATTTCGAAACCATATATGAACCAGGTTAGGGCTTGCCTTGTCCCTCGTTGTTCGATCGTCGCTCTTCGGTGGCGTTGATCTCAGGCTCGCGTTCGGTCCCTATCGATAAGAACCAAATACCGGAAAGGAAGAGCACAATCAAGACATGGTACAATGCAATGCACATACAATATGATGACATGTCATATTAAAGGGTTTTGGGTAACCCTAGGTGCATCGATGGAATTTAGAGGGGTTCGGCATCGAATCCTGACATAAGAGAGGGGTCGATTTAGGGTTTCTACTAAGGCTTGATGTTTAATTGGTTCAAGCATGTATGAAACATGGATAACTAAATAGGATTTGTTTTTCTGAACATTTTGATATATAATTTTATATTTTTTTGATTTAAAATGAATTACTTATGAATTTCCAAAGTTTAATTCATTTTAAAACAATTTCTGAAAATTATATAAAAATAATAAAAGTTGGACCCACATGTCATAATTTTATTATTTTCTAAACATTTCCTAAATTATTAAAATTCTGAACAGGGGACCCACATGTCAATTTATTTCTATTTACTGAAATTAATAATAGAAATAGAAAAGAATTACAGAAAATAGGAAAAGGATAAATGACGTCACGCTGACGTCATGCTGACGTCAGAGGCGCCATTGCTCACTGGGAGCTCTGGTGCTTCTGCAATCCGGTGATTCGGCCGTAATCGCAGGCGCGCGTAGGGGGGAAAGGGGCGGGGCGACGCGGCGAACCGTTTGGTGGCGGCGCCGCCGGCTATTGGCCGCCGGAGCACGGCCGGCGGCAAGCCCATGCGGCGGCCGGGGCAGGTGCCACGGTGCCGCGGCGCTAGAGGGCGAGGGAGAGCAGGGCGAGGGCACGGGGAGGACCAGCAGCTCACCGCGGTTCCGGTGGAGTGGTCGGCGACGGCCGGGGAGCCTCGCCGGCGGCGAATCGAGCCGGAGTCCGGCCGGCAGACGGGTTAGGGTTAGGGTTCTTCGGGCGTCGGGAGAGCGCGGGGAAGAGGGGAAAGCGGGGGGTTAGGGTTAGACGCGGCGGCGGCGACTATTTATGGCCGCTGGAGGGCGGCGGGACTCATCCTGGCCGGCCGGAGCATCTGGTGGCCGGCAGCTCTCCACCGAGCTGCTTCGGTCGGCGGGGACGATGGCTATTTCGCAGAAAACCCCCTGGGGGAGAAGTTGGGCTGATGGGGTGCGGCCTGGGCTGACTTGGGCCTTTTTGGGCTGCGGCCAGAGAGAGGAGAGAGGGAAGGGGGGAAGAAGATGGGCTGCGCCCATGAGAGGGAAGAGAGGGGCTCTCTCCCTATTTTTTTTCCTTTTCTTTTTCTAGTTTTTGTTTCTCTTTTCAAATTTCAAATCTGTTTTGAATTTTGTTTGAACTCAAATTTTTCCAGAGAACAATAAACACACACATGTATTTTATTGAAAACAAAAAAACCATGTGACTCACTTTATAAAATCTTGAGAGAAATTTGAGACAAATAATTAGAGAAGGATTTGCATAATAGAAAATGGAGATGCAAATTTGGCTCAAATTCAAACTATATGCATGCAATGCTCATGAACACTCATTTATTTATAAACACAAGGTTGGGATGTTACATTTCTTCAACATAATTTACCTTCTTACCTTGTGGAGCTCTTTCCGTGTGCCATTCAGAGTAATTTATCATCATATCATCAAGAAGCTTTGTTGCCGCCCCCAAAGTGATGGACACAAAGGTACCTCCAGCAACTGAATCCAATAGTTCCGCGAAGAAAAATTCAATCCTGCATAGAAGGTTTGGATGATCATCCAAGTAGTCAGTCCATGGGTAGGGCAATTCTTCACCAAAGATTTCATTCTCTCCCATGCTTGAGCAACATGTTCATTATCTAATTGCTTAAAATTCATTATGCTACTTCTCAGAGATATAATTTTAGCGGGAGGATAATATCTACCAATAAAAGCATCCTTACATTTAGTCCATGAATCAATACTATTCTTAGGCAGAGATAGCAACCAATCTTTAGCTCTTCCTCTTAAGGAGAAAGGAAACAATTTTAATTTTATAATGTCACCATCTACATCCTTATACTTTTGCATTTCACATAGTTCAACAAAATTATTAAGATGGGTAGCAGCATCTGTTATCACCAGAATTTGACCGGATCAGAGGTGGGCCGCGATTGAGATGGGCTTGAAGAATATACAAAGAAGAAATACATGAATCGGCCTTATATACAAAGTTTGGGCTAGTTTGCCCGTGTATCTGTAACATAGTAGGATGCGTGTCGGTTAGATAGAGTTTGGCTCGTGCACGGTTGGGATTATTCGCACATTAGAAAGTCTACGGACTATAAATATGTATCTAGGGTTTATGAAATAAACAACAATCACGTTCACCACAAACCAATCTAGGCGCATCGCCAACTCCCTTGTCTCGAGGGTTTCTTCCGGGTAAGCATCATGCTGCCTAGATCGCATCTTGCGATCTAGGCGATACACGTTTATTCGCTGTTCATGCGTTGCTCGTGCTGAAGCCTTGTTGATGGCGAGCAACGTAGTTATCATAGATGTTTTAGGGTTAGCATTGTTCATCGTATCATATGTTGTCGTCGTGCAACCCTTAGATGTCTAGCCGCCCTTACACCTATCTTGGGTGTAAGGGCGGCACCCGCTTGATCATTATTTAGTAGATCCGATCCGTTATGATTGCTCCTTGTTCTTCAAGGATTAGTTTAATATCTGCATAGTTAGGCCTTACAAACGGGTTGAAGGATCCAGGTGGCGCGTAGGGTGTAGTTTGCTAGCCCTAGACAGGATGTTCCGGGGATCAACTTCGTGTTGGTTTTTAGGCCTTGTCTAGGGTCGGTTTACGATCACCGTGCGTGGCCGCCGAGCTCAATCACGAGTAGGATGTTCCGATTATGTGGTGAAAACCCTAAATCGTAGTAGGTCGTTTTAGCTTTATTTTGATCAAGCAGGACCACCATCCGATCGTACATCTCGTACGGATCATGGGTTGATCGGCTCCTTGAGCCGATTCACGAGACAACCCGAGAGCCGATCGAGGCTCGTATTTAATGTTTACGTGTATGCCATGCAGAAACTAAGCGAGGCACATCCAACACCTTCCCGACTGGGTATAGGTCAGGTGGCACGCCCTTGCATCAGCATCGGACGTGCGTGCCGAGTCTTTGCGGGCCGTCGCTCGGAGGGGCCGGGGCCAGCCGCAGCCCTGGGAGCCTCCCGGCTCTACTGTGTTGCCCGTCGCTGCTCGCCGGTGGGTTTCTGACCGCAACACATTCTGGCACGCCCGGTGGGACAATATTCGACATCAACCGCATCACCATCTACATCCGAGATGGCGGAAGGCACTCCAGTCACGTACGAGGATCTGACCGAGGAGCTCAAGAAGAAGTATGACGAGGTCAAAGCGATCCTCGAAGCCGACCTCATCGGCTCTTTTCACAGAACCCGCTCACATGGCATCAGGTGGAAAGGGTTCTCACCTGAGGCGCGCTCGATGGAGTGGACCTGTCCGCCCCGTCAGAAGAACGCACCAGGTTCTCGCGTCAGGAGATTAACTTCATGGTAGCTCATTCGCTGCACCGCCATTCTGAGAGCCTGGTGAACACTTTGGAGCGTGTCGCTCTTCGCGTGATCCAGGAAATCATGAAGAATCAGTACTCTCCGTCAGGACCAGCTCTAGGGACTCACCAAGGAGAGAGATGCCACTCCAGTCCCGTCCACCGTTGCCATTCGCGTTGGCAGCACCAGAAGTGCCGATTTCACTGGCATACGTCGTCTACAAGAGCGGTGGTAACCCTAGTGATTACCAGTTCAACATCAACATGGTAGGACTCGGGCACTACCCTGGTAAGGATAGAGACGAGGGCAGCTTCTCTCACAACGAAGACAAGGAGGAAGCCGTTCCACGTGATCGGCCCCGACACTTCCAAAAAATCCTGGTTACAATCAAGATGAAGGCCGATTCCAGCAATCGGCCCGTATTATCCGTACCACACGCTCTCCCTGTATTTGGTGTCGACCTCACAGGTGACGGAAAGCTAGGGTATGGGTTTACATCGGCTGATGAGCTAGAGGAAGTCGACATCGGTCCTGGGGATAAGCCGCGACCAACTTTTATCAGCAAGAAGTTAGATCCACATCTTAGGGGTCAGATGATAGCTCTGTTAAAAGAATACCCTGATTGCTTTGCATGGGATTACACGGAGATGCCTGGGTTAGACAGGAGCATCATTGAACATCGGCTCCCCCTTAAGAAAGGATTTCGGCCGTTCCAACAACGAGCGCGCCAGATGAAGGCTGAAATTCTGGAAGAGGTCAAGAAAGAGATCGAGAAGATGTTGGCCGCCGGGTTCATCAGGCCATGCAGATATGCTGAATGGATCTCCAGTATCGTACCTGTAGAGAAGAAAGACGGCCCATGGCGTGTGGCCATAGACTTCCGAGATCTCAACAGAGCCACTCCAAAAGATGAATATCCGATGCCTATGGCAGAAACGTTGATCAATGCAGCTGCTGGCCACAAGGTGTTGAGCTTCATGGATGGCAATGCCGGCTATAACCAAATTTTCATGGCTCCAGAAGATATACACAAGACCGCATTCGGAGTACCGGGGTCGGTGAGGCTTGTTTGAATATGTGGTCATGACCTTTGGATTGAAGAATGCTGGTGCGACATACCAAAGAGTCATGAATTATATATTTCACGATCTGATCGGCAAGTTGGTGGAAATCTACATCGATGACGTGGTGGTCAAATCCGTCTCCATGGAGGGACACTTGGATGATTTGCGACGCATCCTAGACCGAACTCGGAAGTTCGGACTGAGAATGAATCCAAAGAAGTGTGCCTTTGGTGTGACGGCCGGTCAGTTCCTAGGGTTTCTGGTTCATGAACGGGGAATTGAAATCGGCCTGAAAAGTCAAGAGGCGGTGCGTACCATGCAGCCGCCTACCACGAAGAAGGAGCTCCAGCGTCTTATCGGCAAGATCAACTTCGTCCGACGATTCATCTCTAACTTATCAGGACGAATCGAGCCGTTCATGGCGTTGGTGAAAATTAAATCTGATGACGAGTTTCACTGGGGGGCAGAACAGCAGCACGCGTTTGACGAGATTAAGCGGTATCTGACAACGCCGCCTGTGCTAGTTCCACCCCAACAAGACAGGCCGTTCTATATCTACTTATCAGTGGCCGATACGTCCATCGCCTCAGTGGTGGTGCAACTCTATGAGGGTGTTGAAAAGGTCGTGTTCTATCTCAGCAGAAGGATGTTGGACGCGGGGACACGGTATCCTGAGGTCGAGAAGCTATGTCTCCGCCTCGTTCTTCACCTGCACCAAACTTCATCATATCCTTTTGACGGCGAGAGATCATCGTCATATGCAAGTCGGACGTTGTCAAACACATGCTGTCGGCCCTCGTTTTGAAAGGCCGACTTGGTAAGTGGATGTTGGCATTGTCGGAGTTCGATCTTCGGTATCAGCTTGCGAAAGCAGTCAAGGGACAAGCGTTGGCCGATCTTATAGCTGAACGGATTAATACTAATATAGCAGCACTATTTGTACGTGCATGGGCTATGTTCTTCGATGGATCGGCTTGTGACGATGGTTGTGGCATCGGTATCCTGCTCGTGTCGCCTCGGGGGGCAACATATTCTTTCGCCATCAGGCTATCTACCCCTTGCACCAACAATGTTGCTGAGTATGAGGCAGTGCGCAAGGGAATGGAGTTGCTTTTGGAAGCCGGGGCAGAGGCAGTGGAGCTTTTTGGAGACTCGAAGTTGGTGATCTCTCAACTCACGGACGAATACAAGTGCGAGAGTGAGTCGCTTTTTCCATATTGGATGGACTGTCGTGAGTTGATGACACATTTTCGGTACATCAATTTCAATTGGGTCCCAAGGTCTCAGAATACCGACGCCAATGATCTCGCACAGATGGCGTCAGGATACAAGGACATACCAGACGGGTCAGAAGTTCAGGTGCAGTTCCTGGAACAGGATGATTGGAGAGCCGATATCTTCAATTATTTGAAGGATTCGGCTCGGGGGGCACCTAAAAGGATAAGATACAAGGCTATGAAATATGTCCTTATAGGAGATGACATGTTCTACAGGACGTTGGAAGGGTTACTGCTCAAATGCCTGGGACCAACTGAGTCTAATCGGCTGTTACATGAGGTGCATGAAGGCGCCTGTGGAACTCACCAATCGGCTCATAAGATGAAGTGGTTAATTAGGCGATCAATATTTTATTGGCCTACCATGCTTGAGGACTGCTTCAAGTACTACAAGGGATGCCAAGCGTGTCAGATGTTCGGAAAAATTTAGATGGTACCTGCATCAGCGATGAACCCCATCATCAAACCTTGGCCATTTCTAGGTTGGGGTATGGATATGATCGGCAAAATCCATCCTCCGTCGAGCAAGAACCACGAGTGGATTCTGGCCATTACAGATTATTTCACCAAATGGGTGGAGGCCGTTCCCATGAAGAAGGTAAAATCGGAAGATGTTATCCAATTTGTCAAAGAGCATGTCATTCATAGGTTCGGGATTCCCCAGACCATCAGGACCGATGGAGGTTCGGTTTTTGTCTCTAAGGAATTCAGAAAGTTCTGCGATGACATGGGGATTAAGCTGATCCGATCATCTCCATACTATGCTCAAGCCAACGGGCAGGCCGAAGCATCCAATCAAAGCCTGATCAAGCTGATTAAGAGGAAGATTGACGAGAACCCCAGGGTATGGCATGAGATGTTGTCAGAGGCTTTGTGGGCCTATTGCATGTCATGCCATGGAGCTATAAAGACTTCGCCGTACCAGCTTGTCTATGGGCAGGAGGCCGTATTACCTTGGGAAATTACGGCTGGATCGAGACGTGTCACGTTTCAGAATGACCTGACGCCTGAGGAGTATGCAACCCTGATGAGTGACACTATTGAGGATGCAACGGAACTTAGACTTTGGTCGTTGGAGAAGATTAAAGAGAACAAAGCCAGGGTAGCTCGGGCATACAATAAGAAGGTGAGACCAAACGAGTTTCAAGTTGGTGATCTAGTATGGGAAGCCGTGTTGCCACTAGGAACCAGGGATAAAGCATATGGCAAATGGTCTCCTAATTGGCACAGTCCTTACAAAGTCATCCAGGTTCTGAAGGGCAATGCCTACATGCTTGAACAATTGGACGGTGTGAAGTTCCCAGTAGCCGTCAATTGCCAACATCTCAAGAAGTATTTCCCAAGCATGTGGGAGGATGGGCAGTGAGATATGGAGGCCGAGGAGGCCGATTTTAAATCGGCCAGTAAAAAAAATCACAGCCGATGCACAGACATCGACTTGAGAAAACATGTGGAGACAACAGTATGCGTACAGCCGATGCACGGGCATCGACTTTAGAATAATAAAAGCTGATGCATTGCCATCGACTCTAGAAGAACAAGCTCAATTAAGCAGGTTAACAGATCGGTTTCAAACCAGAAATTATGATATTTTGGATGAATCTCCTAGTAGTTTGCTGAGGAGTTCAATCTGTACGTTTAAGATTGGAGGATGGTTTGGACGTGAGCTAGACCTGTTGGACCGTGTGGATAGCCAACGGCTTGGCCTCAAATCTCGTTTATAGTACAAACCGATGCCCTGCCATCGGCTCTCTGTACAGCGACTTCGTTCGACGATCGGCAAAGTTGACAAGAAAGCAAGATTAATTGGGGAATATTTTCTTCATTAATAGTGGGATTTCTTACAAAGAAAGAGCCGATTGCTCGGGGAAGAAACACTACTAGCCCCTAATCTAAGGGCCGTTACTGCCCTCGTCGTCGTCGTCGCTGCCGCCGGCGCAGCTGCTGATAGGCTCCTCGTCGTTACTCCCGTAGCCTTCTACGGGAGCCTCGTCTTCCTCATCGTCATCATCGCTGTCGTCGTCCCACCAGGCGCGGAGGCGCTTCGCCGGTGGGTAACCTTCGAGGGAGTCGTCGTCGTCCTCCTCCGCCTCTTCCTCGGAGGAGGTGAAGTCGTCCCAGGAGAAGCGGTCGTCCTCGCTCTCCACCTCCTCCTCCCCGTCGACGAGGAATTGAAGATCGTCCTCTCCGTCGGTCAAGGATTTGTCATCCTCGGACCAGATGGAGGAATCGTGTTCCTCCTTGTCCCACGCCGTTGGGGCGAGGATGTCGTGCGCGGCCAACGAGCCCCACTCTGGCGTCGGCTCACGGAAGGGAGATGATACGTAGGAGAGGTTTGAGGAGGCAGTGGAGGAGGAGGAGGAAGAAGACATGGCTATGGAGGAATGGGGTTTTTTTGCCGATGGCTAGTACAGAGCAGGAGGGTGAAGGGGCGAACTGCTTGACGCGGTTAAATAATGGGATATTGGGGAGAGTTAATGTTACAGCAGTTTCCGAGGAATTGGTGCCAAAGAGTGATCGAATCGCGCATAGAAGTCAAGAAGGCAAGGCATCACGATGAAGGATACTGCAGCGGTTCTGCTCTGCCACGACATGACCCGACGAAGAAAAAGCAGAGTGATTTTGGAAATGACATTTCCAAAACCAGGGGGGCATGTGTTATCACCAGAATTTGACCGGATCAGAGGTGGGCCGCGATTGAGATGGGCTTGAAGAATATACAAAGAAGAAATACATGAATCAGCCTTATATACAAAGTTTGGGCTAGTTTGCCCGTGTATCTGTAACATAGTAGGATGCGTGTCGGTTAGATAGAGTTTGGCTCGTGCACGGTTGGGATTATTCGCACATTAGAAAGTCTACGGACTATAAATATGTATCTAGGGTTTATGAAATAAACAACAATCACGTTCACCACAAACCAATCTAGGCGCATCGCCAACTCCCTTGTCTCGAGGGTTTCTTCCGGGTAAGCATCATGCTGCCTAGATCGCATCTTGCGATCTAGGCAGTACACGTTTATTCGCTGTTCATGCGTTGCTCGTGCTGAAGCCTTGTTGATGGCGAGCAACGTAGTTATCATAGATGTTTTAGGGTTAGCATTGTTCATCGTATCATATGCTGTCGTCGTGCAACCCTTAGATGTCTAGCCGCCCTTACACCTATCTTGGGTGTAAGGGCGGCACCCGCTTGATCATTATTTAGTAGATCCGATCCGTTATGATTGCTCCTTGTTCTTCAAGGATTAGTTTAATATCTCGCATAGTTAGGCCTTACAAACGGGTTGAAGGATCCAGTGGCGCGTAGGGTGTAGTTTGCTAGCCCTAGACAGGATGTTCCGGGATCAACTTCGTGTTGGTTTTTAGGCCTTGTCTAGGGTCGGTTTACAATCACCGTGCGTGGCCGCCGGGCTCAATCACGAGTAGGATGTTCCGATTATGTGGTGAAAACCCTAAATCGTAGTAGGTCGTTTTAGCTTTATTTTGATCAAGCAGGACCACCATCTGATCGTACATCTCGTACGGATCATGGGTGGATCGGCTCCTTGAGCCGATTCACAGGACAACCCGAGAGCCGATCGAGGCTCGTATTTAATGTTTACGTGTATGCCATGCAGGAAACTAAGCGAGGCACATCCAACACCTTCCTGACCGTGTATAGGTCAGGTGGCATGCCCTTGCATCAGCATCGGACGTGCGTGCCGGAGTCTTTGCGGGCCGTCGCTCGGAGGGGCCAGGGCCAGCCGCAGCCCCGGGAGCCTCCCGGCTCC
>NC_061510.1:327939471-327958391 GCF_022539505.1 Lolium rigidum
AACCTTGTATCGAGAGGGAATACTTCTCATGCATCCAAATACTTGAGCCAACCACTATGCCATTTGTGTCCATCATACCTACCTACTACATGGTATTTCCTGCCATTCCAAAGTAAATTGCTTGAGTGCTACCTTTAAACAATTCAAAATTTATCACCTCTGATTTGTGTCAATGTTTTATAGCTCATGAGGAAGTATGTGGTGTTTATCTTTCAATCTTGTTGGGCAACTTTCACCAATGGACTAGTGGCTTCATCCGCTTATCCAATAATTTTGCAAAAAGAGCTGGCAATGGGATTCCCAGTCCCAAATTAACAAACTAAAAATAGACACTCCTCCATGGTATGTGATTGTTGGACGGCACCCGAAGGATTCGGTTAGCCATGGCTTGTGTAAGCAAAGGTTGGGAGGAGTGTCATCATAATAAAACTAAAATAAAAAGGTACTCCTTCATGGTATGAGATTGTTGGCAGTGCACCCGAGGATTCGGTTAGCCATGGTTTGTGAAAGAAAGGTTGGAAGGAGTGCCATCCAAAAATAAAATAAAATGGGAGCCGCTCTTTGAAGGTTTGTCTGGCAAGGGGGTTAGAGTACCCGCTACCATTCGTTGACAACAACATACACCTCTCAAAACTTTATTTTTATGCTCTCTTTATGTTTTCAAAATCAAAGCTCTAGCACAAATATAGCAATCGATGCTTTCCCCTTTGAAGGACCATTCTTTTACTTTTATGTTGAATCAGTTCACCTATCTCTCTCCACCACAAGAAGCAAACATTTGTGTGAACTTTGCATTGATTCTTACATACTTGCTTATTGCATTTGTTATATTGCTTTGCATTGACAATTATCCATGAGATATACATGTTATAAGTTGAAAGCAACCGCTGAAACTTAATCTTCTTTTGTGTTGCTTCAATGCCTCTACTTTGAATTATTTCTTTATGAGTTAACTTTTATGCAAGACTTATTGATGCTTGTCTTGAAGTGCTATTCATGAAAAGTCTTTGCTTTATGATTCAGCTTGTTTACCCATGTCATATACATTGTTTTGATCGCTGCATTCACTACATATGCTGTACAAATAGTATGATCAAGGTTATGATGGCATGTCACTCCAGTAAATTATCTTTGTTATCGTTTTACCTGCTCGGGACGAGCAGAACTAAGCTTGGGGATGCTGATACGTCTCCAACATATCGATAATTTCTTGTGTTCCATGCCACATTATTGATGTTATCTACATGTTATATGCACACTTTATGTCATATTCGTGCATTTTCTGGAACTAACCTATTAACAAGATGCCGAAGTGCCAGTTCCTCGTTTTCCGCTGTTTTTGGTTTCGGAAATCCTAGTAACGAAATATTCTCGGAATCGGACGAAATCAACGCCCAGGTTCCTATTTTACCCGGAAGCATCCAGAACACACGAGAACCGCCAGAGAAGGGAGGCAGGGCCACCAAACCCTACCCCGGCGCGGCCTAGGGGGGGCGCCCCCCTAGGGTGTGGACCCTCCTTCGACCTTCCTGCGCCGCCTCTCCGCCTATAAAAAGCCCCTGGATCAGAAAACCCGATACCAATTGACGAAACCCACAGAAACCTGCCGAGCCGCCGCCATCGCGAAGCCAAGATCCGGGGGACAGGATCTCTCGTTCCGAGCACGCTGCCGGAGCGGGGAAGTGCCCCGGAAGGCTTCTCCATCGACACCGCTGCCATCTCCACCGCCATCTCCATCACCGCTGCTGCTCCCATGAGGAGGGAGTAGTTCTCCATCGAGGCTCGGGGCTGCACCGGTAGCTATGTGGTTCATCTCTCTCCTATGTGTGTCAATACAATAATCTCATGAGCTGCCTTACATGATTGAGATTCATATGATGATTCTTGTAATCTAGATGTCATTATGCTAGTCAAGTGAGTTTTACTTATGTGATCTCCGGAGACTCCTCGTCCCACGTGTGTAAAGGTGACGAGTGTGTGCACCGTGTGGGTCTCTTAGGCCATATTTCACGAATACTTACTCATTGAATGGCATAGTGAGGTGCTTATTTATATCTCTTTATGATTGCAGCATGTTGTATCACAATTTATCTATGTGCTACTCTAGTGATGTGTTATTAAAGTAGTTTATTCCTCCTGCATGTGTGCAAAGGTGACAGTGCGTGCACCGTGTTAGTACTTGGTTTGTGCTATGATCATGATCTCTTGTAGATTATGGAGTTAACTATTGCTATGATATATTGATGTGATCTATTCCTCCTACATATGCATGAAGGTGACAGTGTGCATGCTATGCTAGTACTTGGTTTAGTCTCGTTGATCTATCTTACACTTAAGGTTACTAAAACATGAGCATTATTGTGGAGCTTGTTAACTCCGGCATTGAGGGTTCGTGTAATCCTACGCAATGTGTTCATCATCCAACAAAAGTGTAGAGTATGCATTTATCTATTCCGTTATGTGATCAATGTTGAGAGTGTCCACTAGTGAAAGTGTAATCCCTAGGCCTTATTCCTAAATACTCGCTGAGTTACTACTGCTTGTTTACTACTCGTTGCGTTACTACTCGCTGAGTTACTACCGCTTGTTACTCGTTTTACTGCGTTACTATCGCCGCAATACCACCACCATCAACTACACGCCAAGCACTTTTCTCGCCACCGTTGCTACTGCTCATACTTATTTATACCACCTGTATTTCACTATCTCTTCGCCGAACTAGTGCACCTATTTGGTGTGTTGGGGACACAAGAGACTTCTTGCTTTGTGGTTGCAGGATTGCATGAGAGGGATATCTTTGACCTCTTCCTCCCTGAGTTCGATAAACCTTGGGTATCCACTTAAGGGAAACTTGCTCGCTGTTCTACAAACCTCTGCTCTTGGAGGCCCAACACTGTCTACAGAAAGGAGGGGGAACGTAGACATCGGTCCTTCAAAGAGGAAAGCATCGATTGCTATATTTGTGCTAGAGCTTTTATTTTGAAAACATGAAACAATTTTGTCAACGGTAGTAATAAAGCATATGAGTTATGTAAATTATATCTTACAAGTTGCAAGTCTCATGCATAGTATACTAATAGTGCCCGCACCTTGTCCTAATTAACTTGGACTACCGGATCTTTGCAATGCATATGTTTTGACCAAGTGTCACAATGGGGTACCTCCATGTCCCCTGTACAAAGGTCTAAGGAGAAAGCTCGCATTTTGGATTTCTCGCTTTTGATTATTCTCAACTTAGACATCCATACCGGGACAACATGGACAACAGATAATGGACTCCTCTTTAATGCATAAGCATGTGGCAACAATTATTATTCTCATATGAGATTGAGGATATGTGTCCAAAACTGAAACTTCCACCATGAATCATGGCTTTAGTTAGCGGCCCAAAGTTCTTCTCTAACAATATGCATGCTCCAACCATGAAGGTGGTAGATCTCTCTTGCTTCGGACAAGACGGACATGCATAGCAACTCACATGATATCCAACAAAGAATAGTTGATGGCGTCCCCGAAACATGGTTATCGCTCAACAAGCAACTTAATAAGAGATAAAGTGCATAAGTACATATTCAATACCACAATAGTTTTTAAGCTATTTGTCCCATGAGCTATATATTGCAAAGGTGAATGATGGAATTTTAAAGGTAGCACTCAAGCAATTTATTTTGGAATGGCGGATAAATACCATGTAGTAGGTAGGTATGGTGGACACAAATGGCATAGTGGTTGGCTCAAGTATTTTGGATGCATGAGAAGTATTCCCTCTCGATACAAGGTTTAGGCTAGCTAGGTTATTTGAAACAAACACAAGGATGAACGGTACAGCAAAACTCACATAAAAGACATATGGTAAACATTATAAGACTCCATACCGTCTTCCTTGTTGTTCAAAACTCAATACTAGATGTTATCTAGACTCTAGAGAAACCAAATATGCAAACCAAATTAACAAGCTCTAAGTATTTCTTCATTAATGGGTGCAAAGTATATGATGCAAGAGCTTAAACATGAGCACAACAATTGCCAAGTATCAAATTATCCAAGACATTTTAGAGTTACTATATGTAGCATTTTCCAATTCCAACCATATAACAATTTAACGAAGAAGAACTTCGCCATGAATACTATGAGTAGAGCCTAAGGACATATTTGTCCATATGCAACAGCGGAGCGTGTCTCTCTCCCATAAAGTGAATGATAGGATCCATTTTATTCAAACAAAACAAAAACAAAAACAAACCGACGCTCCAAGCAAAGTGCATAAGATGTGACAGAATAAAAATATAGTTTCAGGGGAGGAACCTGATAATGTTGTCGATGAAGAAGGGGATGCCTTGGGAATCCCCAAGCTTAGACGCTTGAGTCTTCTTATAATATGCAGGGGTGAACCACCGGGGCATCCCCAAGCTTAGAGCTTTCACTCTCCTTGATCATATTGCATCATACTCCTCTCTTGATCCTTGAAAACTTCCTCCACACCAAACTCGAAACAACTCATTAGAGGGTTAGTGCATAATAAAAATTCACATGTTCAGAGGTGACACAATCATTCTTAACACTTCTGGACATTGCATAAAGCTACTGGACATTAGTGGATCAAAGAAATTCATCCAACATAGCAAAAGAGGCAATGCGAAATAAAAGATAGAATCTGTCAAAACAGAACAGTCCGTAAAGATGGATTTTATTAGGCCACCAGACTTGCTCAAACGAAAATGCTCAAATTGAATGAAAGTTGCGTACATATCTGAGGATCATGATCGTAAATTGGCGTAATTTTCTGAGCTACCTACAGGGAGATAGACCCAGATTCGTGACAGCAAAGAAATCTTGAACTGCGCAAGTAATCCAAATCTAGTACTTACTTTTCTATCAAAGACTTTACTTGGCACAACAAAACATAAAACTAAGATAAGGAGAGGTTGCTACAGTAGTAAACAACTTCCAAGACACAAATATAAAACAAAAATACTGTAGTAAAAACATGGGTTGTCTCCCATAAGCGCTTTTCTTTAACGCCTTTCGGCTAGGCGCGAAAGTGTAACTCAAGTAACATCGAGAGATGAAGCATCAACATCATAATTTGTTCTAATAATAGAATCATAAGGTAACTTCATTGTCTTTCTAGGGAAGTGTTCCATACCTTTCTTGAGAGGAAATTGATATTTAATATTACCTTCCTTCATATCAATAGTAGCACCAACGGTTCGAAGAAAAGGTCTTCCCAATATAATGGGGCAAGATGCATTGCATTCAATATCCAAGACAACAAAATCAACGGGGACAAGGTTATTGTTAACCATAATATGAACATTATCAACTTTCCCCAAAGGTTTCTTTTTAGCATTATCAGCGAGATTAACATCCAAATAACAATTCTTCAATGGTGGCAAGTCAAGCATATCATAGACTTTTTTAGGCATAACAGAAATAATACTTGCACCAAGATCACATAAAGCATTACAATCAAAATCTTTGACTCTCATTTTAATGATGGGCTCCCAACCATCCTCTAGCTTTCTAGGAATAGAAGTTTCAAGTTTTAGTTTCTCTTCTCTAGCTTTTATGAGAGCATTTGTAATATGTTTTGTGAAAGCCAAATTTATAGCACTAGCATTGGGACTTTTAGCAAGTTTTTGTAAGAACTTTATAACTTCAGAGATATGGCAATCATCAAAATCTAAATCATTACAATCTAAAGCAATGGGATTATCATCCCCAAGGTTGGAAAAAATTTCAGCAGTTTTATCACAAGCAGTTTCAGCAGCTTTAGCAGTTTCAGTAATTTTGCGCGCTTTGCACTAGGAGTAGAAGCATTGCCAACACCAATTATTTTACCATTGATAGTAGGAGGTGCAGCAACATATGAATCATTAGCATTGCTAGTGGTGGTAATAGTCCAAACTTTAGCTACATTTTCCTTTTTAGCTAGTTTTTCATTTTCTTCTCTATCCCACCTAGCACGCAGTTCAGCCATTAATCTTATATTCTCATTAATTCTAACTTGGATGGCATTTGCTGTAGTAACAATTTTATTTTCAATATCCTCAGGTTTAGCAGCCATTTTATTAATTAAAGAAGATTGTGACGCAGACATGTATGAGATTCGGTCTTCGGCATTTGCAAGTTTAGTTTGCAGCCCAGAAATTTCCATATTCAAATTTTCAAGTTGATTTCCTATTTTCTTCAACAAGGTAGATTGTTCATTCATAGTTTTAGTAAACAATTTATTTTGCTCATATTGTGATTGCATAAAGTTCTTAGTGGATCTTTCAATTTCTAACATCTTTTCCTCATTAGGTGAAACATGTCTACCATAAGAATTACCATTAGCAGGATATGGCCTAGAATTTTGAGCAACCAATGAAGCCAATGGAACATTATTAGGATCAACATTAGTCCTACCATTCACAAGCATAGACATAATAGCATCAATCTTATCACTCAAGGAAGAGGATTCTTCAACAGAATTTACCTTCTTACCTTGTGGAGCTCTTTCCGTGTGCCATTCAGAGTAATTAACCATCATATTATCAAGAAGCTTTGTTGCTTCACCAAGAGTGATGGACATAAAGGTACCTCCAGCAGCTGAATCCAATAAATTCCGCGAAGAAAAATTTAGTCCCGCATAGAAGGTTTGGATGATCATCCAAGTAGTCAGTCCATGGGTTGGGCAATTTTTAACCGGAGATTTCATTCTTTCCCAAGCTTGAGCAACATGTTCATTATCCAATTGTTTAAAATTCATTATGCTACTCCTCAAAGATATAATTTTAGCAGGGGATAATATCTACCAATAAAAGCATCCTTGCATTTAGTCCAGGAATCAATACTATTCTTAGGCAGAGATAGCAACCAATCTTTAGCTCTTCCTCTTAATGAGAAAGGAAACAATTTTAATTTTATAATGTCACCATCTACATCTTTATACTTTTGCATTTCACACAATTCAACAAAATTATTGAGATGGGCAGCAGCATCATCGGAACTAACACCGGAAAATTGCTCTCTCATGACAAGATTCAAGTAAAGCAGGTTTAATTTCAAAGAATTCCGCTGTAGTAGCAGGTGGAGCAATAGGTGTGCATAAGAAATCATTATTATTTGTGCTAGTGAAGTCACACAACTTAGTATTTTCAGGGTTGGCCATTTTAGCAGTAGTAAATAAAGCAAACTAGATAAAGTAAATGCAAGTAAACTAATTTTTTTGTGTCTTTGATATAGCAAACAAGATAGTAAATAAAGTAAAGCTAGCAACTAATTTTTTTGTGTTTTGATATAATGCAGCAAACAAAGTAGTAAATAAAATAAAGCAAGACAAAAACAAAGTAAAGAGATTGAGAAGTGGAGACTCCCCTTGCAGCGTGTCTTGATCTCCACGGCAACGGCGCCAGAAAAAGAGCTTGATGGCGTGTATTTCACACGTTCGTTGGGCAACCCCAAGAGGAAGGTATGATGCGCACAGCAGCAAGTTTTCCCTCAGAAAGAAGCCAAGGTTTATCGAACCAGGAGGAGCCAAGAAGCACGTTGAAGGTTGATGGCGGCGGGATGTAGTGCGGCGCAACACCAGGGATTCCGGCGCCAACGTGGAACCTGCACAACACAACCAAAGTACTTTGCCCCAACGAAACAGTGGAGGTTGTCAATCTCACCGGCTTGCTGTAACAAAGGATTAACCGTATTGTGTGGAAGATGATTGTTTGCAGAGAAAATAGTAAAACAAGTATTGCGAGCAGATTTGTATTTCAAGTATTAAAGAATGGACCGGGGTCCACAGTTCACTAGAGGTGTCTCTCCCATAAGATAAAAGCATGTTGGGTGAACAAATTACAGTCGGGCAATTGACAAATAGAGAGAGCATAACAATGCACATACATGACATGATAAGTATAGTGAGATTTAATTGGGCATTACGACAAAGTACATAGACCGCCATCCAACCGCATCTATGCCTAAAAAGTCCACCTTCAGGTTATCATCCGAACCCCTCCAGTATTAAGTTGCTAACAACAGACAATTGCATTAAGTATGGTGCGTAATGTAATCAACAACTACATCCTCGGACATAGCGCCAATGTTTTATCCCTAGTGGCAACAGCACAACACAACCTTAGAACTTTCAGTCACTGTCCCAGGTGTCAATGCAGGCATGAACCCACTATCGAGCATAAATACTCCCTCTTGGAGTTAAAAGCAAAAACTTGGCCAGAGCCTCTACTAGTAACGGAGAGCATGCAAGATCATAAACAACACATATGTAATAACTTGATAATTAACATGACATGGTATTCTCTATCCATCGGATCCCGACAAACACAACATATAGAATTACGGATAGATGATCTTGATCATGTTAGGCAGCTCACAAGATCCAACAATGAAGCACAATGAGGAGAAGACAACCATCTAGCTACTGCTATGGACCCATAGTCCAGGGGTGAACTACTCACTCATCACTCCGGAGGCGACCATGGCGGTGTAGAGTCCTCCGGGAGATGAATCCCCTCTCCGGCAGGTGCCGGAGGAGATCTCCGGAATCCCCGAGATGGGATCGGCGGCGGCGGCGTCTCGTAAGGTTTTCCGTATCGTGGTTTTTCGCATCAGGGGTTTCGCGACGGAGGCTTTAAGTAGGCGGAAGGGCAGAGTCGGGGGCCTGACGAGGGGGCCACACCATAGGGCGGCACGGGCCCCCCCAGGCCGCGCCGCCATGTGGTCTGGCCACCTCGTGGCCCCACTTCGTATGTTCTACGGTCTTCTGGAAGCTCCGTGGAAAAATAGGCCCCTGGGTCTTTGTTTCGTCCAATTCCGAGAATATTTCGTTACTAGGATTTCTGAAACCAAAAACAGCAGAAAACGAGAACCGGCACTTCGGCATCTTGTTAATAGGTTAGTTCCAGAAAATGCACGAATATGACATAAAGTGTGCATAAAACATGTAGGTATCATCAATAATATGGCATAGAACATAAGAAATTATCGATACGTCGGAGACGTATCACGAAGCTTCCAGAAGACCGAGGGGGAAAGGAAGTGGGCCCTCGAGGCGCCGCCACAACAGGGCGGCGCGGCCCAGGTCTTGGCCGCGCGGCCCTGGTGTGTGGGGCCCTCGTGTGGCCCCCCGCGTTGCCCTTCCGCCTACTTAAAGCCTTCGTCGCGAAACCCTAGTACCGAGAGCCACGATACAGAAAACCTTACTGAGACGCTGCCGCCGCCAATCCCATCTCGGGGGATTTTGGAGATCACCTCCGGCACCCTGCCGGAGAGGGGAATCATCTCCCGGAGGACTCTTCACCACCATGGTCGCCTCCGGAGTGATGAGTGATTAGTTCACCCCTGGACTATGGGTCCATAGCAGTAGCTAGATGGTTGTCTTCTCCTCATGTGCTTCATTGTCGGATCTTGTGAGCTGCCTAACATGATCAAGATCATCTATCCGTAATTCTATATGTTGTGTTTGTCGGGATCCGATGGATAGAGAATACTATGTTATGTTGATTATCAATCTATTACCTATGTGTTGTTTATGATCTTGCATGCTCTCCGTTATTAGTAGAGGCTCGGCCAAGTTTTTGCTCTTAACTCCAAGAGGGAGTATTTATGCTCGATAGTGGGTTCATGCCTCCATTAAATCTGGGATAGTGACAGAAAGTTCTAAGGTTGTGGATGTGCTATTGCCACTAGGGATAAAACATTGATGCTATGTCCGAGGATGTAGTTATTTATTACATTACGCACCATACTGAATGCAATTGTCTGTTGTTTTGCAACTTAATACTGGAAGGGGTTCGGATGATAACCTGAAGGTGGACTTTTTAGGCATAGATGCATGCTGGATAGCGGTCTATGTACTTTGTCGTAATGCCCAATTAAATCTCACAATATTCATGATATCATGTATGTGCATTGTCATGCCCTCTCTATTTGTCAATTTCCCGACTGTAATTTGTTCACCCAACATGCTATTTATCTTATGGGAGAGACACCTCTAGTGAACTGTGGACCCCGGTCCATTCTTTTACATCGAATACAATCTACTGCAATACTTGTTCTACTCGTTTTCTGCAAACAATCATCATCCACACTATACATCTAATCCTTTGTTACAGCAAGCCGGTGAGATTGACAACCTCACTGTTTCGTTGGGACAAAGTACTTTGGTTGTGTTGTGCAGGTTCCACGTTGGCGCCGGAATCCCTGGTGTTGCGCCGGACTACATCTCGCCGCCATCAACCTTCAACGTGCTTCTTGGCTCCTCCTGGTTCGATAAACCTTGGTTTCTTTCTGAGGGAAAACTTGTCGTTGTACGCATCAGACCTTCCTCTTGGGGTTCCCAACGGACGCGTGCTGTACGCGTATCACACAACAATGCAATAAAATAAGATAAGGAGAGGTTGCTACAGTAGTAACAACTTCCAAGACTCAAATACAAATAAAAGTACTGTAGCAAAATAAACACATGGGTTATCTCCCAAGAAGTTCTTTCTTTATAGCCATTAAGATGGGCTCAGCAGTTTTAATGATGCACTCGCAAGAAATAGTAGTTGAAGCAAAAGAGAGCATCAAGAAGCAAATTCAAAACAAATTTAAGCCTAACATGCTTCCTATGCATAGGAATCTTGTAAATAAACAAGTTCATGAGGAGCAAAGTAACAAGCATAGGAAGATAGAACAAGTGTAGCTTCAAAAATTTCAGCACATAGAGAGGCATTTTAGTAACATGAAAATTTCTACAACCATATTTTCCTCTCTCATAATAATATCCAAGTAGCATCATGAGCAAACTCAACAATATAACTATCAAATGAAACATTCTTATCATGAGTCTCATGCATAAAATTATTACTCTACACATAAGCATAATCAATTTTATTAGTTGTAGTGGGAGCAAATTCAACAAAGTAGCTATCATTATTATTCTCATCAAGTGTAGGAGGCATAGTATAATCACAAAAAAATTTACTCTCCATAGTAGGTGGCACCAAAAGACCACTATCATTATAATCATCATAAATAGGAGGCAAAGCATCATCAAAGTAAATTTTCTCCTCAATGCTTGGGGGACTAAAAATATCATGCTCATCAAAGCCAGCTTCCCCAAGCTTAGAATTTTCCATATCATTAGCAACAATGGTGTTCAAAGCGTTCATACTAATATGTTCCATAGGTTTTTTTAATTTTCGCATCAAACCATCCATGTCTTAAATCAGGAAATAGAATAAGAAGCTCATTGTTGTCCATTATGCCAAACTAGTGTAAACGAGAAACAAAAAGATGCAATTGCAGGATCTAAAGGAAATAGCTTCGAACACTCACACAATGGCGCCAGAAAAGTACTTTTACCTGGGACCGGAGTATGAGTGCCTTTTACCTTTCCTCCCCGGCAACGACGCCGAGAAAAGTGCTTGATGTCTACGGGTGCTTCTATTCTTGTAGACAGTGTTGGGCCTCCAAGAGCGAGAGGTTTGTAGAACAGCAGCAAGTTTCCCTTAAGTGGATCACCCAAGGTTTATCGAACTCGGGGAGGAAGAGGTCAAAGATATCCCTCTCATGCAACCCCGCAACCACAAAGCAAGAAGTCTCTTGTGTCCCCAACACACCTAATAGGTGCACTAGTTCGGCGAAGAGATAGTGAAATACAGGTGGTATGAATAAATATAAGCGAGTAGTAATGGCGCCGGAAAAGTGCTTGCTGGCGTGTGGTTGATGGTGGTAATATTGCGGGAAGTACGGATGCGAGTAGAACGAGTAAACAAGCAGCGATAGCGATATTTAGGAACAAGGCCTAGGGATCATACTTTCACTAGTGGACACTCTCAACATTGATCACATAACAGAATAAATAGATAGATGCTAGACTCTACACCCTCTTGTTGGATGATGAACACCACTAAGCGTGTAGGATTACACGAACCCTCAATGCCGGAGTTAACAAGCTCCACAATATTCAATGTTCATGTTTAAATAACCTTTGAGTGCATAACGAGATCAACATAACCAAACCAAGTACTAACATAGCATGCACTACTCGTCACCTTCACACTACGAAAGGAGGAATAGATCACATCAATACTATCATAGCAATAGTTAACTTCATAATCTACAAGAGATCACAATCATAGCCTACGCCAAGTACTACACGATGCACACACTCGTCACCATTACACCGTGCGGGAGGAATAAACTACTTTAATAACATCACTAGAGTAGCACACAGATATATTGTGATACAAAACACATTGCAATCATAAAGGGATATAAATAAGCACTTCAATATGCCATTCATAACGAGTGAATAAGTATTCCGTGAAATATAGCCTAAGAGACCCACACGGTGCACACACTCGTCACCTTTACACACGTGGGACAAGGAGTCTCCGGAGATCACATAAGTAAAATCCACTTGACTAGCACAATGACATCTAGATTACAAGCATCATCATATGAATCTCAATCATGTAAGGCAGCTCATGAGATTATTGTATTGAAGCACATAGGAGAGAGATTAACCACATAGCTACCGGTACAGCCCCGAGCCTCGATGGAGAACTACTCCCTCCTCATGGGAGACAGCAGCGTTGATGGAGATTGCGGTGGTGTCGATGGAGGAGCCTTCCGGGGGCACTTCCCCGTCCCGGCGGCGTGCCGGAACAGAGACTCCTGTCCCCCAGATCATGGCTTCGCGATGGCGGCGGCTCTGGAAGGTTTTCTCTGGTTTCGTCAAACGTGGTAGGGTTTTCGCGACGGAGACCTTAAGTAGGCGGAAGGGCAGCCTCGGAGGGGTCCTGGTGGGACCACACACTAGGCCGGTGCGGCCAGGGCTTGGGCCGCGCCGCCCTACTGTGTCCCCACCTCGTGGCCCCACTTCGTTTCCCCTTCGGACTTCTGGAAGCTTCGTGGAAAAATAGGACCCTGGGTGTTGATTTCGTCCAATTCCGAGAATATTTCCTTACTAGGATTTCTGAAACCAAAAACAGCAGAAAACAAGAACTGGCACTTCGGCATCTCGTCAATAGGTTAGGTCCGGAAAACGCATAATAATGACATATAATGTGTATAAAACATGTGAGTATCATCAATAATGTGGCATGGAACATAAGAAATTATCGATACGTCAGGGACGTATCAGTAGGATGCACAAAATATTGATACTTGTGCCATCACACCAGGCTCACTTGCTCCACCCCCGAGTGTACGAGTGATCGACCAACCATCTAATCATCGACAAGTACAAAAACGCCAACAAACCAGCAACCATTGTGACATAAGTCAAGATGCTCAAACACACATAGCATGCATGGAGCAGATGCTCCAAAGGGATTATTCATCACTTGGTATATAGACCAAGTGATGCTGGCAAAAGAGAGGCCAATCAAGAACCAGTAAATCCAGTAAGTGATAGATATGCCTAAACAAGCAACAACACATAGCATATCCCAGCTAACTAGATGAGACAAGTCTTGGTAGCCAACTTAATCACCTAGCACCACCTAGCCTTTTAAAACCATCAGAAACAGTCCATTTTCTTCAAAGGATACCACAATGGCTTTCATTTACATGATCCCCTACTGGTGGATATCTCTATTTTCATCAAAGCCAACAAGAAATAGAAATTTATCATTACTCAGTTGAGTTCAAAACAAAGCTGGGGTACCATAATGGATTACTCATCACTTGGTAGTAACCAGGGACATTAACCAGGGTACCATAGTAATTTGGATCATAAGACATCAATTAAGGAGGCAATTAACCAGGGACAAAGGGAAACATTTGATGATCCAGTAAGTGCATGACACTTTGAGCTACCAAGAATAAAGGCCAACAGTGGATAAACATCTGCAAGCAGCTCACACACACATGCAAACACATGTGTTGACAGTAACTAAACAGCAGAAGAACACCACCAGATATTCATGGGTACTTAGGATCAGTAGGGAATTGATAAAGTACAATGAGGAGCAAGCATACCATCAGAAATTGTCCATTTGAGAGAAATAACATTGGGGTAATGTTAAAATGTTTGTCTCCATATTGGGAGACATTTTTAATATTGGAGTCTAGCTAATGGAAATCAAGAACTAGTCTTGATCTCCAAATGGTGATTAGAGGGAATTTATTCATCTTAAGCAACATTACGGACAAATAGGATCATGCAAGGGACTTGGGTCATTTGGATTATAAGGCATAAATTAAGGAGGCAACCAGGGGACAAAGGGAAACATTTGATGATCCATTATCATAGGCAACAAAGCAGCAACTTTTCCCCCTCTAATCTAGCTAGAGTCCTTAAAAGAAATCCATCATAAGCATGGTCAAATACACATATATAGCATGGGGCAGATGCTCCAAAGGGATTATATATTCATCACTTGGTAATTTGGAGAGCAAACAAGCGGTAGCCATATCACTCAATCCAATAATATAGTAATTTGGATCATAAGGCATCAATTAAGGAGGCAACCAGGGACAAAGAGACAAAGTAATTTCGTCGAGCACTTTGTGCCCGCACGGGAGAGGAAGAGGGAGGGGAGGGGAGAGGTGGAGCTCACCGACGATGTTGTTGGAGGAGGGGCCGGGTAGAGGATGAGGGAGGGGCGGGTAGGGGTTGAGGAGGAGGTTGACGATGATGGCAGGGGTGGAGGAGGAGGAAGACGCGGCGGCTCCTACTCCTTGACGCGGAGCCGGCCCCTCCTCCTCCATGCCGCAGCGGCTTGTGCTGCTGGTGGCGGGGATGGGTGCAGCGTGGCGGCATGCGGCCCTCGCGGAGGAAGGAGACGGCGACGGCGATGCTCAACATGGAAGGCGGCGGCGCGCGGCGGTAGGGAGAGGAAGAGGGGTGGAGGAGGAAGTACGGGCGGGGGGGAGGGGGTACGGTTGGATATAGAAGGCGCTATTTCTGTGGCGCACCAGCACAAGTGCGCCACAGAATCAACTACTTCTGTGGCGCACCAGAGCCAGTGCGCCACAGAAACACTTATTTCTGTGGCGCAGCACGCCATGTGCGCCACAGAAATACCTACACTAATAATTGGTGGTGGCAGGATGTGGGCCCCACATAATTTCTATGGCGCACGGCTCAGTAGTGCGCCACAAAAATAGCTTATTTTGTGGCGTATTCTTTCTCGTGCGCCACAAAAAATCTTTCTGTGGCGCATTTCTGCTGGTGCGCCACAGAACTAAGCTCCACCTATAAGCATTTCCCTACTAGTGTTGCTTGGTGTTCCGGGCTTCGCAGCGGTGGTATTAAAGTGGGGGTGGCAGCACATGTGAAGTTCGGAGTCTTACCTTTCAGGGTGAAAGCCCAAGATCTGGCCTTAACTGGTTGTGCTTGGCAATGTCCTTGTTGTAGGCATTGTTTTGAGAGCGGGAACTATCTTCAGGGTGAAAACCTAAGATCTCTGATCGGGCGACGACGACGTTGGTGCACTGTTTCCTTCTTGGAGACGTCTCTTTTGGAGAGTCTGAATTTCAGGTGTTTCTTGCTTATGGATGTATTGTTGTTGCTAACTCTGAGATATTGTAGCAAGACTTTTATTTCTTAGTGTTCTTTTTCTCTTTTTTAGTTGTGTGCTTCCGTAATGTCTCGCGTTGTTGCAGAGGCTAGGTGTAATTGGTACTTTTTGATATTAATATATTCCCTTTATCAAAAAATCAAGTGTGTCAAAAAAAATATAGATAAAAATAAAAAATATCAATAATCATAATATTAGAAGCATATAATATGAAAATTAAGCCTTTTCCCATTCTAATACGATAGCTTTTACATTGTGGATGTTGATGTTTTTAAAAATATTTAGTTAAACTTTAAATAGTTTGATTTCGACTAATACCATAAAGCGAATTAATTGTGAAGGAAGGGCGTATATATAGTTCCGTTCTAGAAATTAATCTCCCTGAAGTTTTATTTTATAGTTACTACATCCGTTTCGATGAATAATATGTACGCGTATTTTAACACGAACTTTGACCAAAAAAACTGAGCAATAAAATATTTATTATATGGTATGTAATCAGTATCGTTGGATTTGTATTCAAAAACACTTTCTAATGATGCTAGTTTTATACTATCAATCTTTTTTACATGTAGAATAATTCTCACACAAATAAAAAAATACGAAAAAACGAGGGCAAGTCTTCTTCATTGAAATGAAGGGAGTATCTCTAGATGTTATTTTACAGTGCATTAGATAAATCTTGGCCTTTTAATTTTGTGATGATGGTACGATAAGAATTTGTTTAGATTCGTATTCAATTGATGACCATTGTGTTATACTACATCTCTGTTTTAAAATATATGTCTTTTTAGAAAGCTATGAATTAGCTTTTTAAAAGGCATATGTTTTGAATCAGAGTAATAATAATAATAATAATAATAATAATAATAATAATAATAATAATAATAATAATAATAATAATAATATGTAATATTTGTTTGCTATCTTTTCAGATTTTATTTTACTCTATTGTAGTTATTATAGAGTGATTCAGACTGCATAAGGGAAAGTACAAGTAGAACCGGCTTGGGTATCCAAAATTTAGAAACATTCTTGGAGATGCCTCTAAGAGCATCTCTAGCAGATACATAAAAAGTGGTCAAATAAAGATATTTTCAGTATAAGACAAAAAAAGGGGGGTGGAATAGATCCCGGAAAATCTTCAGCACCGGAAAATATTTTCTAGTGTGTCGGATAAAATTATCCGAGTATTCGATAGAACCTGTTTTTGGGCTCGTTTCCGGGTGAACTAGAAACGAGTCGATGCTCCCTTGCACCGACACCAGCGACTGGGGAGCTCGATTACACGACGGGAGGAGTTGATTCCGGTGTCAATCTACAATTCCCGACAAGGAGTTTTCGGCCGTGACCAAGTTTTGGGCCAATTAGCGATGAATTTTGAGCTCCTTCCATTGATGAAACTCGCCATGGAGTGGCGAGCGGGTGCGAGTGAGGAGGAGGTGCGTGGGCGCGTGCAGGTGGGCCAGGTGGTCACGTGGCCGGGAAAGCCCACGGCAGGGACTGGCGGCACACGCAGATACAGCCCGGAGGAAGAAGAAGAAGAGCTTCTACACGCGTGTTTGTGCCAGAAGGATTTTCCTTTTCTTCTATACAAGGCCATAATAAAAAAAATTATCTATACAAAGCCACGAACACTAATCAAAAAATTGTTAGATTTCTAACAGTAGGATGATGCTCATTAATAAGAAAGTTGTATGTAACCATAGAGAAACTGAGAAAGAGACACCAAATGCAACATGTTCGATGAAACACGAGAGCATTTTCACACAGTTAATCGTGATATTTATTAGTTACCTTTTTAATACCTTAAATATGAGTTTGTGGCCTTTTATCCAATAAAGGATGAAGTACTAGGAAATGAGATTTACCAGATAGCTACTAGGGACTTTTACTAGGTGTAAAAGTAAAATTAATGCCCTCATTCACTCTTAATTAAGCTCATAAGAACATTATTATTATTTTTGACATGGTTGTAATGGTGTTAGTGTATTAGCTTCATGTAAGATACCGATGGAAATGTAGTTTGAATTGTGATGAATGCTAGAAAGTATTGTCTATAAATACATTATTGTATTGAGTGACTTATGGACTTCCCATATAAGTTTTGAGTTTATAAAGCATATTACAATTAAGTGGTAATAATTTTGAATATCCTAAGATTTATGTTTTCTCACAAAATTTTGGATTTGTAGTTTGTTACAAGGATGTCAATATTAAATATTGAAATGCTGATTTTATTTTATATCCCAGAAATTCTACCTTAAAATTAATGTTCAAATTTTAATGACATACTCCAGTATGGAACTTTACGGTAGTGTTTCAATAATGAGGACCATAATCATTTTAGGATACCTAAGTAGGATTATATGCAGTAGCACAAAAGACATTGAGAGATCCAGGTCCTTGCTGCAAATATATGTGTCGATGATTTTTACAGCATTTTGAAAAAAATTCAAAAAATGCAATACTTTGGCATGGAGCCCCCTTTGTGTGCACCAGCTGCCAGGAATAAATGAATAATTATATATGTAATTAAAATTTGAATTTTTTTTAGCAAGACACAAAAGGAACCATCATGTATAAATATCTGTGGCTTTCAAACCAAATAACCAAGCTGATGGCCATCTATAGGGCATAGTTCAAGATAATTTTCTCGTTTTTTTTGCATAGAGGTGCTTTCCATGTCACATCATTGCAAAAAGGAGTTTCAATCTTTGTAGAGTTAAAATGTTTTCCCATTATATATGTACCAAATGGTTTTCTTCGTAAATCAAGTGCAAATAACACGGTGCAAAATAGCGAATCTCTAACTTTTACACAAAGTAGACCATACTAGATAGGCAATACCAAAATAGATTCAATTTTCATTCTTTCGGCTAGGTGGAGCTCCGGCTTGGTGGATTTTATTTTGTTATTTTCTTATTTCTTAGTATGCAAAATAACTCTCTTGGGTGCCAGATTAAATGCTCGGCAAGGGCTCTACCGCGTCACTTCCGCTTGTTACTTTTTTTTTTGTTGCTAAGGCTAGTCTATCATGCAAATTGGTCCCACTAAAATTCTGATGTGACAGCTAATTAAAGAAGAGAGAGGAGATTAGAGTACTCCACATAAGTGGATACTGTATCATACCGCATGTCACGAGAAAAGTTAATGTCAAACAAATCTTGTGCACAAATTTGCATTGAGATTTAAAAAAAAATAGCATGACTATGTGTTACCACCAGAATTTAACCAAGTCTGGAGATGGGCCGTGATTAAATTGGCTTAGAAGATATACATAGAAAATATTCCCGAATCGGCCTTGTACAAAAAGTTTGGGCAAGATTGCCCGTGTATCTGTAAATATAGTAGGATACGTGTCGGTTAGAATCAAGAGATAGAGTTTAGCTCGTACACGGTTGGGTT
>NC_061510.1:327958491-328014115 GCF_022539505.1 Lolium rigidum
TTGAGCAAGTCTGGTGGCCTAATAAAATCCATCTTTACGGACTGTTCTGTTTTGACAGATTCTGCCTTTTATTTCGCATTGCCTCTTTTGCTATGTTGGATGAATTTCTTTGATCCATTAATGTCCAGTAGCTTTATGCAATGTCCAGAAGTGTTAAGAATGATTGTGTCACCTCTGAACATGTTAATTTTTATTGTCCACTAACCCTCTAATGAGTTGTTTCGAGTTTGGTGTGGAGGAAGTTTTCAAGGGTCAAGAGAGGAGGATGATATACTACGATCAAGAAGAGTGAAAAGTCTAAGCTTGGGGATGCCCCGGTGGTTCACCCCTGCATATTTTAAGAAGACTCAAGCGTCTAAGCTTGGGGATGCCCAAGGCATCCCCTTCTTCATCGATAAATTATCAGGTTCCTTCTCTTGAAACTATATTTTTATTTGGTCACATCTTATGTGCTTTACTTGGAGCGTCTGTGTGCTTTTGTTTTTGTTTTTGTTTGAATAAATTGGATTACATCATGCTTGTGTGGGAGAGAGACACGCTCCGCTGGTTCATATGAACACATGTGTTCTTAGCTCATAATATTCATGGCGAAGTTTCCTCTTCGTTAAATTGTTATATGGTTGGAATTGGAAAATGATACATGTAGTAATTGCTATAATGTCTTGGATAATGTGATACTTGGCAATTGTTGTGCTCATGTTTAAGCTCTTGCATCATATACTTTGCACCTATTAGTGAAGAATACATAGAGCATGCTAAAATTTGGTTTGCATAATTGGTCTCTCTAAAGTCTAGATAATTTCTAGTATTGAGTTTGAACAACAAGGAAGACGGTGTAGAGTCTTATAATGTTTTCAATATGTCTTTTATGTGAGTTTTGCTGCACCAGTTCATCCTTGTGTTTGTTTCAAATAAGCCTTGCTAGCCTAAACCTTGTATCGAGAGGGAATACTTCTCATGCATCCAAAATACTTGAGCCAACCACTATGCCATTTGTGTCCACCATACCTACCTATACTACATGGTATTTTCCCGCCATTCCAAAGTAAATTGCTTGAGTGCTACCTTTAAAATTCCATCATTCACCTTTGCAATATATAGCTCATGGGACAAATAGCTTAAAAACTATTGTGGTATTGAATATGTAATTATGCACTTTATCTCTTATTAAGTTGCTTGTTGTGCGATAACCATGTTCAGCAGGGAACGCCATCAACTCATTGTTGAATTTCATGTGAGTTGCTATGCATGTTCGTCTTGTCTGAAGTAAGGGCGATCTACACCGAGTTGAATGGTTTGAGCATGCATATTGTGAGAGAAGAACATTGGGCCGCTAACTAAAGCCATGATCCATGGTGGAAGTTTCAGTTTTGGACAAACATCCTCAAATCTCTAATGAGAAAAGAATTAATTGTTGTCAAATGCTTAAAGCATTAAAAGAGGAGTCCATTATCTGTTGTCTATGTTGTCCCGGTATGGATGTCTAAGTTGAGAATAATCAAAAGCGAGAAATCCAAATGCGAGCTTTCTCCTTAGACCTTTGTACGAGCGGCATAGAGGTACCCCTTTGTGAAACTTGGTTAAAGCATATGTATTGCGGTGATAATCCAGGTAGTCCAAGCTAATTAGGACAAGGTGCGGGCACTATTGGTACACTATGCATGAGGCTTGCAACTTATAAGATATAATTTACATGATGCATATGCTTTATTACTACCGTTGACAAAATTGTTTCATGTTTTCAAAATCAAAGCTCTAGCACAAATATAGCAATCGATGCTTTTCCTCTATGGAGGACCATTCTTTTACTTTCATTGTTGAGTCAGTTCACCTATTTCTCTCCATCTCAAGAAGCAAACACTTGTGTGAACTATGCATTGATTCTTACATATTTGCATATTGCATTTGTTATATTGCTTTGCATTGACAATTATCCATGAGATATACATGTTATAAGTTGAAAGCAACCGCTGAAACTTCATCTTCCTTTGTGTTGCTTCAATACCTTTACTTTGAATTATTACTTTATGAGTTAACTCTTATGCAAGACTTATTGATGCTTGTCTTGAAGTGCTATTCATGAAAAGTCTTTGCTTTATGATTCAGTTGTTTACCCATGTCATATACATTGTTTTGATCGCTGCATTCACTACATATGCTTTACAAATAGTATGATCAAGTTTATGATGGCATGTCACTTCAGAAATTATCTTTGTTATCGTTTTACCTGCTCGGGACGAGCAGAACTAAGCTTGGGGATGCTTGATACGTCTCCGACGTATCGATAATTTCTTATGTTCTATGCCATATTATTGATGATACCTACATGTTTTATGCACACTTTATGTCATATTCGTGCATTTTCCGGAACTAACCTATTAACAAGATGCCGAAGTGCCGGTTCCGTTTTATGCTGTTTTTGGTTTCAGAAATCCTAGTAACGAAATATTCTCGGAATCGGACGAAATCAAAGCCAAAGATCTTAGAATCCCCGGAAGCATCCAGAACACACCAGAGAAGTCAGAGGGGGGCCACAGGCCCACCAAACTACAGGCTGGCGCGGCCAGAGGGGGGGCCGCGCCGCCCTATAGTCTGGCCCCCCTGTCAGCCCTCCTGCGCCGCCTCTTCGCCTATATAAAGCCCCTGGATCGAAAACCCTGATGCGAAAAACCACGATACGGAAAACCTTCCAGAGCCGCCGCCATCGCGAAGCCAAGATCTGGGGGACAGGAGTCTCTGTTCCGGCACCCTGCCGGACCGGGGAAGTGCCCCCGGAAGGCTTCTCCATCGACACCGCTGCCATCTCCACCGCCATCTTCATCACCGCTGCTGCTCCCATGAGAAGGGAGTAGTTCTCCGGCGAGGCTCGGGGCTGTACCGGTAGCTATGTGGTTCATCTCTCTCCTATGTGCTTCAATACAATAATCTCATGAGCTGCCTTACATGATTGAGATTCATATGATGATGCTTGTAATCTAGATGTCATTATGCTAGTCAAGAGAGTTTTACTTATGTGATCTCCGGAGACTCCTTGTCCCACGTGTGTAAAGGTGACGAGTGTGTGCACCGTGTGGGTCTCTTAGGCTAGATTTCACAGAATACTTATTCACTGTTGAATGGCATAGTGAGGTGCTTATTTATATCTCTTTATGATTGCAATGTGTTTGTATCACAATTTATCTATGTGCTACTCTAGTGATTTGTTATTAAAGTAGTTTATTCCTCCTGCACGTGTGCAAAGGTGACAGTGTGTGCACCGTGTTAGTACTTGGTTTATGTTATGATCATGATCTCTTGTAGATTGCGAAGTTAACTATTGCTATGATAATATTGATGTGATCTATTCCTCCTACATATGCATGAAGGTGACAGTGTGCATGCTATGCTAGTACTTGGTTTAGTCTCGTTGATCTATCTTACACTAAAGGTTACTAAAATATGAGCATTATTGTGGAGCTTGTTAACTCCGGCATTGAGGGTTCGTGTAATCCTACGCAATGTGTTCATCATCCAACAAAAGTGTAGAGTATGCATTTATCTATTATGTTATGTGATCAATGTTGAGAGTGTCCACTAGTGAAAGTGTAATCCCTAGGCCTTGTTCCTAAATACTGCTGAGTTACTACTGCTTGTTTACTGTTTTACTGCGTTACTACTCGCTGCGTTACTCTTGCTTGTTTATCGTCTCGGGCAAAGCACTCGTTCGTTGCCGTTGCTACTGCTTATTCATACCACCCGTATTTCACTATCTCTTCGCCGAACTAGTGCACCTATTAGGTGTGTTGGGGACACAAGAGACTTCTTGCTTTGTGGTTGCAGGGTTGCATGAGAGGGATATCTTTGACCTCTTCCTCCCTGAGTTCGATAAACCTTGGGTATCCACTTAAGGGAAACTTGCTGCTGTTCTACAAACCTCTGCTCTTGGAGGCCCAACACTGTCTACAAGAATAGAAGCTCCCGTAGACATCACGTACATATCTGAGGATCACGCACGTAAATTGGCATATTTTTCAGAGTTACCTACAGAGAGGCAGGTCGAAATTCGTGACAGCAAAGAAATCTGTTACTGCGCAGCAATCCAAATCTAGTATGAACCTTACTATCAAAGACTTTACTTGGCACAACAATGCAGAAAACTAAGATAAGGAGATATTGCTACAGTATTAAACAACTTCCAAGACTCAAATATAAAATAAAAATACTGTAGTAAAAACATGGGTTGTCTCCCATAAGCGCTTTTCTTTAACGCCTTTCAGCTAGGCGCAGAAAGTGTATATCAAGTATTATCAAGAGACGAAGTATCAACATCATAACTTGTTCTAATAATAGAATCAAAAGGTAACTTCATTCTCTTTCTAGGGAAGTGTTCCATACCTTTCTTGAGAGGAAATTGATATTTAATATTACCTTCCTTCATATCAATGATAGCTCCAACAGTTCTAAGAAAAGGTCTTCCCAATATAATGGAACAAGATGCATTGCATTCAATATCCAAGACAACAAAATCAACGGGGACAAGGTTATTGTTAACGGTAATGCGAACATTATCAACTCTCCCCAAAGGTTTCTTTATAGCATTATCAACAAGATTAACATCCAAATAACAGTTTTTCAATGGTGGCAAGTCAAGCATATCATAAATTTTCTTAGGCATAACAGAAATACTTGCACCAAGATCACATAAAGCATTACAATCAAAGTCATTGACCTTCATCTTAATGATGGGCTCCCAACCATCCTCTAGCTTTCTAGGAATAGAAGTTTCAAGTTTTAGTTTCTCTTCTCTAGCTTTTATGAGAGCATTTGTAATATGTTTTGTAAAGGCTAAATTTATAGCACTAGCATTAGGACTCTTAGCAAGTTTTTGTAAGAACTTTATAACTTCAGAGATGTGACAATCATCAAAATCCAAATCATTATAATCTAAAGCAATGGGATCATCATCCCCAATGTTGGAAAAAATTTCAGTAGTTTTATCACAGGCAGTTTCAATGAGTTTTAGCAGTTTCAGGCAATTTTGCAAGCTTTGCATTAGAAGTGAAAACATTGCCAACACCAATTATTTTACCATTAATAGTAGGAGGTGCAGCAACATGTGAATCATTAACATTACTAGTGGTGGTAATAGTCCAAACTTTAGCTACATTATTCTCTTTAGCTAGTTTTTCATTTTCTTCTCTTTCCCACCTAGCATGCAATTCGGCCATCAATCTTATATTCTCATTAATCCTAACTTGGATGGCATTTTCTGTAGTAACAATTTTATTTTCAATATCCTTATTAGGCATAACTTTCAATTTTAAAAGATCAACATCAGAGGCAAGACTATCAACCTTAGAAGCGAGAATATCAATTTTATTGAGCTTTTCCTCAACAGATTTGTTAAAAGCAGTTTGTGTACTAATAAATTCTTTAAGCATAGCTTCAAGTCCAGGGGGTGTGTTCCTATTATTGTTGTAAGAATTCCCATATGAATTACCATAACTTTTACCATTATTATAAGGATATGGCCTATAGTTATTACTAGAATTGTTCCGATAAGCATTGTTGTTGAAATTATTATTTTTAATGAAGTTTACATCAACATGTTCTTCTTGGGCAACCAATGAAGCTAACGGAACATTATTAGGATCAAAATTAGTCCTATCATTCACAAGCATAGACATAATAGCATCAATCTTATCACTCAAGGAAGAGGTTTCTTCGACAGAATTTACCTTCTTACCTTGTGGAGCTCTTTCCGTGTGCCATTCGGAGTAATTAATCATCATATTATCAAGGAGCTTTGTTTCTTCACCAAGAGTGATGGACATAAAGGTACCTCCAGCAGCTAAATCCAATATTTTTCGCGAAGAAAAGTTCAGTCCTGCATAAAAGGTTTGGATGATCATCCAAGTAGTCAGTCCATGGGTTGGGCAATTTTTAACCAAAGATTTCATTATCTCCCAAGCTTGAGCAACATGTTCATTATCTAATTGTTTAAAATTCATTATGCTACTCCTCAAAGATATAATTTTAGCAGGGGATAATATCTACCAATAAAAGCATCCTTGCATTTAGTCCATGAATCAATACTATTCTTAGGCAGAGATAGCAACCAATCTTTAGCTCTTCCTCTTAATGAGAAAGGAAACAATTTTAATTTTATAATGTCACCATCTACATCTTTATACTTTTGCATTTCACACAATTCAACAAAATTATTGAGATGGGCAGCAGCATCATCGGAACTAACACTGAGAAAATTGCTCTCGCATAACAAGATTCGAGTAAAGCAGGTTTAATTTCAAAGAATTCTGCTGTAGTAGCAGGTGGAGCTATAGGTGTGCATAAGAAATCATTATTATTTGTGGTTGTGAAGTCACACAACTTAGTATTTTCAGGAGTGGCCATTTTAGCAGTAGTAAATAAAGCAAACTAGATAAAATAAATGCAAGTAACTAATTTTTTTTGTGTTTTTGATATAGAGTGCAAGACAAGTAAATAAAGTAAAGCTAGCAACTAATTTTTTTGTGTTTTGATATAATGCAGCAAACAAGTAAGTAAATAAAATAAAGCAAGACAAAAACAAAGTAAAGAGATTGGATTGTGGAGACTCCCTTGCAGCGTGTCTTGATCTCCCCGGCAACGGCGCCGAAAATCAGTCTTGATACGCGTACAGCACGCGTCCGTTGGGAACCCCAAGAGGAAGGTGTGATGCGTACAACGGCAAGTTTTCCCTCAGAAAGAAACTAAGGTTTATCGAACCAGGAGGAGCCAAGAAGCACGGTGAAGGTTGATGGCGTCGAGATGTAGTGCGGCGCAACACCAGGGATTCCGGCGCCAACGTGGAACCTGCACAACACAACCAAAGTACTTTGTCCCAACGAAACATTGAGGTTGTCAATCTCACCGGCTTGCTGTAACAAAGGATTAGATGTATAGTGTGGATGATGATTGTTTGCGGAAAACAGTAGAACAAGTATTGCAGTAGATTGTATTCGATGTAAAAGAATGGACCGGGGTCCACAGTTCACTAGAGGTGTCTCTCCCATAAGATAAATAGCATGTTGGGTGAACAAATTACAGTCGGGCAATTGACAAATAGAGAGGGCATGACAATGCACATACATGATATGATGAATATTGTGAGATTTAATTGGGCATTACGACAAAGTACATAGACCGCTATCCAGCATGCATCTATGCCTAAAAAGTCCACCTTCAGAGTTATCATCCGAACCCCTTCCAGGTATTAAGTTGCAAAACAACGGACAATTGCATTAAGTATGGTGCGTAATGTAATCAATAACTACATCCTCGGACATAGCATCAATGTTTTATCCCTAGTGGCAACGAGCACATCCACAACCTTAGAACTTTACGTCATCTGTCCCAGATTTAATGGAGGCATGAACCCACTATCGAGCATAAATACTCCCTCTTGGAGTTAAGAGCAAAAACTTGGCCAGAGCCTCTACTAATAACGGAGAGCATGCAAGATCATAAACAACACATAGGTAATAGATTGATAATCAACATAACATAGTATTCTCTATCCATCGGATCCCGACAAACACAACATATAGAATTACGAGATAGATGATCTTGATCATGTTAGGCAGCTCACAAGATCCGACAATGAAGCACATGAGGAGAAGACAACTATCTAGCTACTGCTATGGACCCATAGTCCGGGGGTGAACTACTCACTCATCACTCCGGAGGCGACCATGGCGGTGAAGAGTCCTCCGGGAGATGATTCCCCTCTCCGGCAGGGTGCCGGAGGTGATCTCCAGAATCCCCCGAGATGGGATTGGCGGCGGCGGCGTCTCAGTAAGGTTTTCCGTATCGTGGCTCTCGGTACTGGGGGTTTCGCGACGAAGGTTTTAAGTAGGCGGAAGGGCAACGCGGGGGGCCACACGAGGGCCCCACACACCAGGGCCGCGCGGCCAAGACCTGGGCCGCGCCGCCCTGTTGTGGCGGCGCCTCGTGGCCCCACTTCCTTTCCCCCTCGGTCTTCTGGAAGCTTCGTGCAAAAATAGGACCCTGGGCGTTGATTTCGTCCAATTCCGAGAATATTTCCTTACTAGGATTTCTGAAACCAAAAACAGCGAGAAAACAACAAGCGGCTCTTCGGCATCTCGTTAATAGGTTAGTGCCGGAAAATGCATAAATACGACATATAATGTGTATAAAACATGTAGATATCATCAATAATGTGGCATGGAACATAAGAAATTATCGATACGTCGGAGACGTATCATTGTGCCAAGTAAAGTCTTTGATAGAAAGGTTCATACTAGATTTGGATTACTGCGCAGAAACAGATTTCTTTGCTGTCACGAATCTGGGCCTAATTCTCTGTAGGCAACTCAGAAAATTATGCCAATTTACGTGAGTGATCCTCAGATATGTACGCAACTTTCATTCAATTTAGGCATTTTCATCTGAGCAAGTCTGGCGTCTTTACGGACTGTTCTGTTTTGACAGATTCTGCCTTTTATTTCGCATTGCTTCTTTCGCTGTGTTGGGTGGATTTCTTTGTTCCATTACCTTCCAGTAGCTTTGGGCAATGTCCAGAAGTGTTAAGAATGATTGTGTCACCTCTGAATATGTGAATTTTTGATTATGCACTAACCCTCTAATGAGTTTGTTTCGAGTTTGGTGTGGAGGAAGTTTTCAAGGGTCAAGAGAGGAGGATGATATACTATGATCAAGAAGAGTGAAATCTCTAAGCTTGGGGATACCCCGGTGGTTCACCCCTGCATATTTCAAGAAGACTCAAGCGTCTAAGCTTGGGGATGCCCAAGGCATCCCCTTCTTCATCGACAACTTATCAGGTTTCTTCTCTTGAAACTATATTTTTATTCGGTCACATCTTATGTACTTTACTTGGAGCGTCTGTGTGCTTTTGTTTGTGTTTTTGTTTGAATAAATGCTTGTGTGGGAGAGAGACACGCTCCACTGGTTCATATGAACACATGTGTTCTTAGCTCATAATGTTCATGGCGAAGGTTGAACTGCTTCGTTAATTGTTATATGGTTGGAAACAGAAAATGCTGCATGTGGTAATTGGTATAATGTCTTGAATAATTTGATACTTGGCAATTGTTGTGCTCATGTTTAAGCTCTTGCATCATATACTTTGCACCTATTAATGAAGAAATACATAGAGCTTGCTAAAATTTGGTTTGCATAATTGGTCTCTCTAAAGTCTAGATAATTTTTAGTATTGAGTTTGAACAACAAGGAAGACGGTGTAGAGTCTTATAATGTTTACAATATGTATTTTATGTGAGTTTTGCTGCACCGGTTCATCCTTGTGTTTGTTTCAAATAACTTTGCTAGCCTAAACCTTGTATCGAGAGGGAATACTTCTCATGCATCCAAATCTTTGAGCCAAACACTATGCCATTTGTGTCCACCATATCTACCTACTACATGGTATTTCTCCGCCATTCCAAAGTAAATTGCTTGAGTGCTACCTTTAAATTTCTATTCTTTATCTTTACAATATATAGCTCATGGGACAAATAGCCTAAAAACTATTGTGGTACTGAATATGTACTTATGCACTTTATCTCTTATTAAGTTGCTTGTTGTGCGATAACCATGTTTCGGGGACGCCATCAACACTTTGTTGAATATCATGTGAGTTGCTATGCATGTCCGTCTTGTCTGATGTAAGGGAGATTTACCACTAGTTGAATGGTTAGAGCATGCATACTGTTAGAGAAGAACATTGGGCCGCTAACTAAAGCCATGAATCATGGTGGAAGTTTCAGTTTTGGACAAATATCCTCAATCTCATATGAGAACATTAATTGTTGCTAATTGCTTATGCATTAAAGAGGAGTCCATTGTCTGTTGTCTATGTTGTACCAGTATGGATGTCTAAGTTGAGAATAATCAAAAGCGAGAAATCCAATGCGAGCTTTCTCCTTAGACCTTTGTACAGGCGGCATAGAGGTACCCCTTTGTGACACTTGGTTAAAACATGTGTATCGCAATGACAATCCCGGTAATTCAAGCTAATTAGGACAAGGTGCGGGCACTATTAGTATACTATGCATGAGGCTTGCAACTTGTAGGATATAATTTACATAATGCATATGCTTTATTACTACCGTTGACAAAATTGTTTCTTGTTTTCAAAACCAAAGCTCTAGCACAAATATAGCAATCAATGCTTCCCTCTGCGAAGGGTCATTCTTTTACCTTTTATGTTGAGTCAGTTCACCTATCTCTCTCCACCTCAAGAAGCAAACACTTGTGTGAACTGTGCATTGATTCCTACATACTTGCATATTGCACTTGTTATATTACTTTACATTGACAATATCCATGAGATATACATGTTATAAGTTGAAAGCAACCGCTGAAACTTAATCTTCCTTTGTGTTGCTTCAATACCTTTACTATGAATTTATTGCTTTATGAGTTAACTCTTATGCAAGACTTATTGATGCTTGTCTTGAAAGTACTATTCATGAAAAGTCTTTGCTTTATGATTCAGTTGTTTACTCATGTCATTACCATTGTTTTGACCGCTGCATTCATTACATATGCTTAAAATAGTATGATCAAGGTTATGATGGCATGTCACTCCAGAAATTATCTTTGTTATCGTTTACTCGCTCGGGACGAGCAGGAACTAAGCTTGGGGATGCTGATACGTCTCCGACGTATCGATAATTTCTTATGTTCCATGCCACATTATTGATGATACTCACATGTTTTATACACATTATATGTCATTATTATGCGTTTTCCGGAACTAACCTATTGACGAGATGCCGAAGTGCCAGTTCCTGTTTTCTGCTGTTTTTGGTTTCAGAAATCCTAGTAAGGAAATATTCTCGGAATTGGACGAAATCAACGCCCAGGGTCCTATTTTTCCACGAAGCTTCCAGAAGTCCGAAGGGGAAACGAAGTGGGGCCACGAGGTGGGGACACAGTAGGGCGGCGCGGCCCAAGCCCTGGCCGCGCCGGCCTTGTGTGTGGTCCCACCAGGACCCCTCCGAGGCTGCCCTTCCGCCTACTTAAGGTCTCCGTCGCGAAAACCCTACCACGTTTGACGAAACCAGAGAAAACCTTCCAGAGCCTCCGCCATCGCGAAGCCAAGATCTGGGGGACAGGAGTCTCTGTTCCGGCACGCCGCCGGGACGGGGAAGTGCCCCCGGAAGGCTCCTCCATCGACACCACCGCAATCTCCATCAACGCTGCTATCTCCCATGAGGAGGGAGTAGTTCTCCATCGAGGCCCGGGGCTGTACCGGTAGCTATGTGGCTAATCTCTCTCCTATGTGCTTCAATACAATAATCTCATGAGCTGCCTTACATGATTGAGATTCATATGATGATGCTTGTAATCTAGATGTCATTGTGCTAGTCAAGTGGATTTTACTTATGTGATCTCCGGAAACTCCTTGTCCCACGTGTGTAAAGGTGACAGTGTGTGCACCGTGTGGGTCTCTTAGGCTATATTTCACAGAATACTTATTCACTGTTATGAATGGCATAGTGAAGTGCTTATTTATATCCCTTTATGATTGCAATGTGTTTTGTATCACAATATATCCATGTGCTACTCTAGTGATGTTATTAAAGTAGTTTATTCCTCCCGCACGGTGTAATGGTGACAGTGTGTGCATCGTGTAGTACTTGGCGTAGGCTATGATTGTGATCTCTTGTAGATTATGAAGTTAACTATTGCTATGATAGTATTGATGTGATCTATTCCTCCTTTCGTAGTGTGAAGGTGACGAGTGTGCATGCTATGTTAGTACTTAGTTTGGTTATGTTGATCTGTTATGCACTCTAAGGTTATTTAAACATGAACATTGAATATTGTGGAGCTTGTTAACTCCGGCATTGAGGGTTCGTGTAATCCTACACGGTTAGTGGTGTTCATCATCCAACAAGAGGGTGTAGAGTCTAGCATCTATCTATTTATTCTGTTATGTGATCAATGTTGAGAGTGTCCACTAGTGAAAGTATGATCCCTAGGCCTTGTTCCTAAATACTGCTATCGCTGCTTGTTTACTGTTCTACTGCATCTGTACTTCCTGCAATATTACCACCATCAACCACACGCCAGCAAGCACTTTTCTGGCGCCATTACTACTTCTTATATTTATTCATACCACCTGTATTTCACTATCTCTTCGCCGAACTAGTGCACCTATTAGGTGCGTTGGGGACACAAGAGACTTCTTGCTTTGTGGTTGCAGGGTTGCATGAGAGGGATATCTTTGACCTCTTCCTCCCCGAGTTCGATAAACCTTGGGTGATCCACTTAAGGGAAACTTGCTGCTGTTCTACAAACCTCTGCTCTTGGAGGCCCAACACTGTCTACAAGAATAGAAGCACCCGTAGACATCACCTACCTGGCCTCACTTACTCCATCCCTGGATGTTAATATTTGTTTCGACCAACAAAGTATGAGGCATTCCATTTGGTTCATACTAGCTAGCTACTTCTTAATTGCATTGGCCTTTCTTACATTTTAGTGCCGATGATTAAATTGTTTGGTCACTTGTACACTCTGGGGTGGGGCCAGTGAGCCTGGTGCGATGGCACAAATATCAATCTCTTGTGCATCCTACCTGGCCTCACTGACCCCATCCCGGAATGTTAATATTTCTTTCTACCAACAAAGTATGAGGCATATGATATCTAGTTGAGATACCACTTGGCTCTTTCTTCCATTTTAGTGCCGATGATTAGAATGTTTGGTCACCTATACGCCGCAATATACTTTGTAGACGGCCCCCTTTCCCCGGCCGCCATTCCGTGAACGAGTCTTTGACGAGACAACAACGCCGACCTGCCTCTCTGGCGCATCACCACTTTTCTTCTCTCGCCGTCCAGTACGTGAACGAGTCCTTAATGTAAAGACGGTGCCAGCCTCCCTAGCATCATGCCGACCCCTGTTGCCGCGCTTCAGGCCGTGTCTCACGCGCCCTGCACTCTTCGCCTTTTTGCCTGGTGAACGAAGAGACTAATCGTTGGAATAAGGAAGCCGATGACGGCCGATCGCAATTTAATCTTGCGACCGGCCGTCATCGGTTTCCTTATTGTAACGATCAGTCTGTTGGTTCACCGGGCAAGAAGGCGAACAGTGCAGGGCGCGGGACACACGGCCTGAAGCGCGGCAACACGGCCCGGCATAATGCTGGGCAGGCCGGCACGGTCTTTGCATCAAGGACTCGTTCACTAGATGGCGAGGGACTGCCGTGGTTCTGTGCCGGAGAGGCAAATCGGCGTTGTTGTGTCGTCAAACACCCGTTCACGGAACGGTGGCCGGGAAAAGGGGGCCCTTCTGCAAAGTATACTGCGGTGTATACTGCAACTATGGTTTCTGACTATAGTATTTGTGTTGACCAACAATGTATGAGGCACTTATCCCATTTTGTCATTCCATTTGCTTTGAGATTTTCAAAATGCCGATGATTAAAATGTTTGGTCACCGTACACTCGGGGGTGGCGTAAGTGAGCCTGGTAAGATAGCACAAATATCAATCTCTTGTGCATCGGACTTGGTCTCACTTACGCCATCCCTGAATGTTAATATTTGTGTTGACCAACAATGTATGAGGCATTTATTCCATTTCTCTTGTGCATCGGACTTGTTGGTCTCACTTTCTTCCATTTTCATCATAGTAGGAACTGGATGAAGACCCCGATGCAAGCGAGCCTGGTGGGTAGAGATGAGGGAGCAAAGGAGGAACCGGATGAAGACTACTTTGTATCTCGAAATTGTGAATTTTGTATGAATTAAGAGTTGTATGCAAAACATTTGACACTTGCCACTATATATGTATCTTGATCGGGCTCTAAGTAATGTGATGATGATGTCTATGTTATATCTGTGCAATGTACATGATATTTATATTATATCTGAATGTTGCTGTATATAACCTGTATATTGCTGTCTATAAACTGCATGTGTATAGCAGGCAGCACAAAATCGTGTATAATACAAGCAAATTCTGTGGCGCACTGAAAACCAATTCTGTGGCGCACGTTTTTCTGTGGCGCACCTAAGAACAAGTGCGCCACAGAAACCTTAATTCGGTGGCGCATGGGCTGATGCGCCACAGAAACCTTATTTTTGTGGCGAAGTTTCTGTGGTGCACACCTCCCATGCGCCACAGAATCCATTTTTGATGCGCCACTGATGAGGCTTTTCCTACTAGTGCAAGTCTCTCAACAGCGCAGAGACTTGAATAGCTAGTCATTCAATTCGGCCGTCATGATATTCTCTTCTTCCGACTTCACCATGGACCAAATGTCACTTGATGTCAACACAGAACAAAGCTTCGCGCAGCTCCCTCCATAACCAAACGGTCGGAATAAAAGCATGTGTGCGCACGATCGAATAGCACCGATCCAGCAAACTCCAGGCAATAGAAGCACTGGTACATTCGCCGGCGACGTCATCCAGAACTCAACACTCCGGCCAGATTGAGAAGGGTAGGCCTCAGGTTGGTCTTCATCTTCGCCCAAGAGAGACCCTAGGACCGCCACTTTTATTCAGGTCGGGCCCCCACGCCGGCGGCCATCCCAGGCTAGCCAAGGTTACCACCGGAGACACCAAGCGCAGATCGCGTAGTCCGGAGACACCGCACACGCCTAGGCACCGCCGCAACCGAATCGCCAACCCTCCACCGACCTAGGGTTTCCCCCTGCATCCCGCCCCCACCCATCCCTCTGCCGTCGGCAGGGCTCACCACCACCTCGTCATCCGTCATGCCGCTGCCGAGTTGAGCCCACGCGCCGCCACCGAGGCTCCCGATGAGGGGGCCGCACCCTGGTCTGAGGAGGAAGTCCCGTGTCCGCCCCCTGCGCGCGAGAGGACGAGGAGTCCTCGCCGCCGGCAGCGCCGTCCAGGCTTTACCTAGCCGCGCCCCTTGGCGGCGGCAAGGGAAGGGAGGGGGAGAGGGGGGTGGCGGCGGCGACGCAGTAGGGTTTCTCCCGGCCGCCACGCGGGGGCGACACGGGAGAGGGAGAAAACATGATAAAGTTTTGAATTTAGAAAGCTCTTGTAGGCAGGTTTCGAGTTGATCTTTATATCTCTCTTGTAAGGCTTTGCAAATAATTTAATAAAAAAAGCTGTGTGCATCCTTTGAATGCAGAGGCTGAGGCGATGCTCCTATTTCGAAAAAAAAAAGTTTTTGAATTTAGAAAACCTGGAACGCGAACTAAATAAAAACAGAATGAGTACTCCTTAAGAAACTGTACATTTTCGACCTCAAATAATTCCTTTGGCTCACATTCTCCCGTAAACTTCCGCAGTTCCGCGTGCTCCTCGAGAAAAGGACAAATGGGAAAAAATTGTGCCGCTCTGATCTGAGATCAGTGCTCGGAGATTGATCGTGGTGTTTGCGGTTGACGGGAGAGCGAACAACGAAGAGGCATCAGCGTCAGACGAGAGTTCGTGTGGAACAAGCTTGCTACTTCCCCTGGATTGCCGGCAAGGCTTGATGCAGCCAGCTATCGTCTCGAGGTAGCTGGAGCTCGCGACGTGCTCTGTTCTCCGCTTGTCGTTCCATACGGTCTTCGTCTTCCTGGCTCTTGCTTGACTCAGGGACTGAGCATCGGAGGAAGCTAGCTTCGTCGCGTGCAAAATACGTACAGTACACATGACTTGTCGTTTCGTTTTCGGTGGAAAAGGGTATACTCTCACGTATACCGAACACGTACACGTACATCTACATGAGTGCAGTATTTCCAAATCGGCTCAGTTTTCTCGCCAGATTAGATTAGCATCAGTATTTAACTTGTCATAGGTGGAAGGAGATGGTGCCACAGAACTCGACCTGGCTCGCAGGTAATCTAAGCTTTGACAAAATTCAGTCGGAAAACGTGTAGGAAAACAGAGCAACATCATCGACCACAGCTGCAGGAATCACATCTTTCAGTTGCAGAGCCGTCGTTCCATTTACAGGATCACAAGTGTCCGTGTAGCCTATGAACCTATGAAGAAAATAACAAGCGCAAGGGTAGGGGAAATCAACACAAACTTTGACTACTAACTAAATTCCCGTTGATTAGTAGTACTAGATCCAGTGTGTGAGTGCAGTGCAGCACACAATCCGTCCGCCTATCACGGCACATGAAAGTCTCCATGGGATGCTCTCCGATGCTAATAAGCAGCCAATTAGGTGTGGGGCTGAAAGAGACGGCAGTCAAAACTGCGGAGAAGTTCGTCAAACTCGGAGAAAGAACGGAGTCAATCTACGCACGTGTTGAACGGTCGACAAGGATGACAGCCTGCCCGTAGGGGACAAGGCCTGGAAAATATAGTTCTCGGAAGAAATTTGACGCATAATTCACACTAGTGCAGTTTCTCACCACATCATAACTGAAAAATTATGGAACTATGTGTAATGAAATTATAACTGAACTTTGATGCAGAATTGGGACATTGGTGAGAAGACAGGCATGGAGATTTCCTTACTCTACATGTGGATTCCAAGATAACCCATTCCAAAGATTATTAAGATCTAATCAGCTCTAGTAATATTGAAATGTGTTTGGATTGTGGTGTTTGTTTGACTCGATTTTAGAACCCGTAGTGCTGCGTGCTACGTGGGACAGAGACAGAGTAGGAAACGGGGGAGAAAGCATGTCCCCGGATTTAGGGTTGTGGAATGAACGGATGATCATAATGCCGTTCAAAAGCGAAACAGTGCTTACCACTTGGGGTTTATGTGTAATGATAACTAACTCTGTTTACGTTCTAGAAGATCCTTGCGCTCAGAAGAATCCATGGAAGATCGAGAGGAAGACGCACTGGCGCACTTTCTGTTGAATTGAACATGACTTGGAAAACGGAAATGCTCCTAATTCAGTAGTCGAGTCATCAGAACTGTTTAGCACAACGCTCTGCAGTTTCATGACGGTTTCCTTCATGCGAGAAAAATTATTTCGGACCTATCCATTAATCTCTCTTTTGATGGTTTTTTTTTTTTTTAGACGGAAGGCTCGAGCAGAGCCCGGCTTTAAATTAATAAAGCCACAACGGCAGAGTACATAGCCCACAACAACAGAGTCTTACAACACACAAACACCAACCGGGCAGGATCGCCCCAAACTGAAGCACAAACACACACACACAAGGTCGGAGGGTGCCCCAACACCACCGAAGCCTGACGCCGGAGATACAAAGCCACCAGAGAGGGATCTAGCTGTCGCGGTCCCTGATGGTCGACTGGAGAGTGCGGATCCGGGTGACCGCCCACTCCACAGCTTCGCGGTCCTTCTTCCTAGCCACTAGCTTCCACACCTGCAAGTACATAGACATTTTGTAGAGGGCATCAGCAGGTTGGCGGGGAAAGACCCCGTCAATCGAGAATTTGTTCCTAAGATTCCAAAGCGTCCACAACAGGGCAGCGCACGCCATCCCAAGGACCCGTTTAGGTTGACCCCGCTGAGCATGGAGGAGCCTAAAGATATCCGCGAAACAAGACGGGTTCCAAGTGTGGCCGAGCAGTTCCCGAACTGCACTCCACATGAACCGAGCGAGGGGACAGTCGAAAAAGATGTGATTGTTATCTTCAACTTCCCCACAAAGGGCACAAAGACCCAGGGACGGCCCCCTACGCCGCCGGATGTTCTCATTAGAAGGGAGGCGTTTCCTAGCGAGTTGCCAAAGAAAAATCCGGACCTTTGAGGGGATCGAGAGTTTCCAGAGGTCGCTAAAGAACTTCGAGGGGGTCCCCTGACAAAGTCTAAGGTATAACGAGCGCACGGAGAACCTCCCCGAAGGTTCAAGGGCCCACGTAACCTGATCTGGAAGGGGGGAGGGAGGTGGCACCCGAACCTCCCGAAGGAGATTGGCAAGGGCCACCCGGTCTCCCGGCCCAAGCTCACGGCGGAGCGGGAGGTGCCACGAGGTACCTGTGCGGGCAGCGGCAACCGAGATATCTTGGTCCGTGGCAACGGCGAAGAGCGTAGGGAATCGGTCGCATAGGGGTCCCGACCCCTGCCACCAATCACGCCAGAAACTCGTTGTCTTGCCGTCAAGCACCCTATGCTTCGCTCCCAAGCGAAACAAGTGCTTAAGTTTCTGAATGGAGTTCCAGAACCGGGAACCAGGGCGATGCTCGTCCAGCATGAGATCCTTATCCCTAAGGTACTTGCTCTTGAGGATATCCGCCCAAAGACCTTGCTCCCCAGAGTAGATCCTCCAGATCCATTTGACCAAAAGACAGGCATTCATGAGGCGCGAGTCAGTGATGCCCAGCCCCCCAAGGCTCTTGGGCGTGCACATCGCCGACCACCATACCCAGTGGTACTTGCGTTTAGCACTGTTGGCTTCCCAGTAGAAGCGGGCCCGGTGGCGGTCTAGCAACCCATGTGTCCCGTCGCTGAGGAGATAGACCGCCATCGCATGAAGCGGAATGGACGAAAGACAGGCGTTAGTGAGAGTCAAGCGCGCCGCGGAGGACATAAGTTTCCCCATCCAGGGGTCGGTACGCTTACCCACCTTAGCCGTCAGCGGACCCCAATCCGCCGCAGAAAGGGCGCGATCCTTAATCGGAAGCCCCAAGTAGTTAAACGGAAAGGAGCCCAGCTTGCAATTAAGCATATGAGCTATCCGCTGGCCTTCCCCAGGCGCCAAACCCATCACCATGACCTCGCTCTTGTGGAAGTTGATCCGGAGGCCTGACATACTCTCAAAGCAAAGGAGAATATACTTAAGATTGGCCACCGCCAAATCGTCAGGTTGGAACATGATGATAGTATCATCTGCATACTGCAAATGAGAGACCCCCCCAGGGATCAAATGAGGAATCAATCCCGCAATGTGCCCCGCCCCTCTGGCCTTGTCTAAGATAGAGGCCAGGGCCTCGACGACGTAGTCGAAGAGGATGGGGGAGAGGGGATCACCCTGACGCACCCCGCGTCCATTGCAGAAGTAATTCCCAATATCTCCATTGATGGAAATAGCAGTTTGGCCCCCCGAGACCAAACTCAAGGCCCTGTGGACCCAAGCGGGCTCAAAGCCCTTGCCCAGAAGAACCTCACGGAGGAAGGGCCAGTTCACCCGATCATAGGCTTTCTCAAAGTCCAACTTCAGGAAAACTCCCCTAAGTTTCCTGGCCTTAGTCTCGTGGACAATCTCTTGAAGGGAGAGGACCCCCTCATGGATATGGCGACCCTTGATAAACGCAGATTGTGCCCGACTAATAGTCCTATGGGCAATCGGAGAAAGTCCGGTAGCATAAGCCTTAGCGACAAATTTGAAGATAACATTAATCAAAGCAATCGGCCGAAACTGTTTGATATTCTCCGCCCCAGAGACTTTAGGGATGAGCGTAAGGATCCCAAAGTTGAGCCTCGCAATGTCAACTCTCCCCAGAGCGAAGCCATTAGCGATGTCCAAGATGAAGGGCTTCACCAGATGCCAGAAGCGTTTGAAAAAGGCCACCGGGAAACCGTCTGGCCCTGGAGCGGTATCCACCTTCATACTGGCCAGAACCGCATCGATCTCTTCCCCCGAGAAGGCGACCATGAGGCTATCATTCTCCCGTTCCGACACCTGAGCCGCAGCATGCCAGAAGGAGGGGGAAAGGTGGAGCAGGGGGGGTTCGCCCGTGGAGCCCATGAGGGCACGGTAGAACTCATAGATGTGTGCCTGAAGCTCGTGAGACTCGACAGGGATCCCCGAATCCGTCATGAGCCTGGAAATGGCGCATTTGCGGCGTCTTCCATTAGCATAAGCGTGGAAGAACGCGGTGTTAGCGTCCCCCTTGGTGAGCCAGGTAACCCTGCTCCGCTGGCGCCAATACTCCTCCTCCACCTCCGAGAGATGGGTGAGTTGGTCCTCCAGATGGTAACGAAGAGCCCAACCCTCGTCATCCAGACCACTCCCATCCGCAACCTCGTCAAGGGCCTGGATGCGCACAAGGATATCGGCCTTCAAGTCGCGGTTTTCTCTTCCTAGGTTGGCCCCCCAGCCCTTCAGGAATTGCCGAAGACCTGTCGAGACCCGTTGCCAACGCGTGATTGGATCGGCGCACAACCCCAGGGCAGCGACCAAATCACCCCACTTGCTAGAAACCAGATCCCCAAAGTCTGGCCTCAGCAGCCACCCCTGTTCAAAGAAGAAACGAGGGCTACGCTTCCTAAGTTCCTCCCCAGAGCTTAGGATCAGCGGCGAGTGGTCGGACCCAATGATGGTGTCCGCCACCAGAGAGCAGAGCGGGAAAAGGGCTTCCCACTCAGCAGTCATGAACACCCTGTCCAGGACGCAACGAACTGGGTCGAGTTGTCGATTCGTCCAAGTGTATCGGGCGCCCGTCCTACGGACCTCCCTGAGGGCAAGGGACGCGATACAATCGTTGAAGCGATGCACCCGAGGCCAATCAATGTTCGAGTTATTCTTATCCTCTGATCCCCTAATCAGGTTAAAGTCTCCGCCCACCACCAAAGGAAAATGGCAGGCGCCGATGGCCAGCGACAGCTCCGCAAGGAAATCCCCGGATCTCTGATGATCAGCAGGCCCGTATACAACGAACAGAGACCAGACCTTTGCGGTATCAAGTTGCCGCACATCGGCCCTAAGGAAGAAGGCTCCCGAGCCCCATCCCAGGACATCGAAGGTATCTTCGTTGACGCCAAGCAGCATCCCCCCGGAGCGCCCCGACGCTGGGGAGTGGTGCCAGGCGAATTTGCCGAGGGGGTCAATGCCCCGCAGATCCGCCGGCGTGAAAGATGCCTTCATAGTCTCCTGCAACCCCACAAAGTCCAGGTGCTCTCGGGTCATGAACTCCTTGATTTGGGTACGGCGCCCCGGCCTACCATACCCACGGATGTTGTAGAAGCCCGCCCGCATTAGATGCGAGGAGCTTTCCTCCGTCCAGGACGGGATGCCAAACTAGCCCTCGGAATACCCCCCGTGTTGGCGCGGGTGGCAGCCAAAACCGGGACCTCCACAAGCTCGGGGTCACCGTCGACGCCCGAGACCGGGGCAGCCCCAGTTGCCACGGGTCCGGGAGCGGAAGAAGAGGCGGCCTTGCGAGCCACCTCCACCTCCTTGCGGAACACCGCAAGGGCCAGCACCGCCTGTGCCTCCTCGTTCGCACGAATGAGGGATATCGATTCCGCGACAGGGCGGGACTCCGTCTCAAAGGCCATGCCACAATCATGAGTAACCGAAACTAGGTGAGAGTCCGAGAGGGAGGGGAGAACGGCGAAGTCGGAGATCGTACCTGGCTCGAGGTTCTTCGCCGCCGCCCGCTCCTGAGCATGCTGCATGACCGGGGTCGAGTCGGTCAGACGCGCGCTCTTCCTGGCCGGCTCCGCCGGGACCGTCTTCGTGCGACGCCGGCGCGGGATGACCTGCCGGCCCGCCGCAGGCGCGCCCTGGTCCACCACCTGGCCGCCCTCCTCCACCATCTCATCGTCCCCACCCGCCATCTCCGCGTCCATGGCCTCCACACCGACAGTGTTCTTGGACGGAGAGTCAGCGGAATCCTCCCCATCCGACTCGGCAGTGAGCAGGGTGGAGGAATCTGGGAGGAGGGGTGACGCGGGCGCCTCGCCATCCTCCAAGATCAGAGACGGGCGGCACTCTGCCGAGGCAAGGTCCGCCGCCCTCGCTTGCTCAAGCTGGAGCAGCGGGAGGGGCCAGCCCCTCAGGTTGGACCCGTACTGGTCCGAGACGACCGGCTCCACCAGACCGGGCGCAGCCGTAGACCCCCCCAGGTCCACGGGCGCACAGGCCGCACGGGCCGAAGGGGCCGGCCCCTCCGAAGCCGGCGTAGCCGCCACATCGGCCGGCGTATCACCCGACGGGGCTGCCGCCGGAGCACCCGCCGCAGCCGCCCGGGCCTGGTCACGGGCACCCAGCTCATCCCACTCCTTACGAGAGGGGCTGAGGTCGTCGACATCATCGTCGTCCTCGTCATCGTCGTCCTCCGGTCCCGCCTGAGGAGGTGGAGGAGGGGCCGAGGTAGAGGCACCACTGTCCGGCTCCACGTGCACCCCGATGTTGTAGCCGAGCTTCTTGTGAAAGAGTTGGACCGAGCCCCTTAGCTTGTCCGGGTTGCGGCATGCAAGCAGCATGCGGACCGGCTGGCGGCGACGGATGGAGTCCTCGTCAACCCGAACCGGCCAACCCAACATGCGCATGCCGGCCAGAAGTCTGTCCGCCCGACGCATCCGGCGTGGCACCCCAGTGAGGCGGATCCAGACCTCCTGCAGCATCTCGACCGGCGCCGGGTCGGAATCAGCCAGGCGAATGTCGGCCACTGTCCCACTAAGGGGAAGAAAGAGGCGACCACTGCGGGCCGAGATCTGCAGGGACTCGCGGGAGGGGAACACGACGGAGAACTCATGGGCAGAGGTCTCCTCGACTTGCCAATCCCAATCCGCCTCCACGAGGTGGTGGAGCTCCCGAGTCAAGTCACTCACCGAGAGCACCACACGTTTGAAGGAGATGACCGCCCCATTGGACATCTCCTCCGATTCCTCATCATCCTCCTCGAACTCGAGGGCGAAGAAACTTTCCCCCGCCACCGCTTGCCCCATCACGCGGAGCTCCGGTTGCCGTCCCTTGGACGTGCAGGCCGCCGAGTTGTGGCCCTCGACGCCGCACAAGAGGCACACCGGGGGGAAGGTACAGGCCGCCTGGAAGTGCCCCATCCGGCCGCACTTAAAGCATTCCATGTTGGTGGAGGGAGCCGCCGCCTCGGCCACCCCAGAGGCCGGGCGGGATCCAGAGCTGGCCGTGGAGCGCCCCGGCTCCGCGACCTTCTTGCCGGCAGCCGCCTCATGCGCCCGGCCCCCACCGGACGCAGAGGGAGGAGGAGGAGCCGCCGCTCCTGCGGCCACCTGCGCGAGGCGGGCCGCCTCCTTAGCCGCCCTCTTCTTCTCCCTCTCCACCCACCAGGCGGGAGGGGTGTGGTTGCTGTTGCCGCCCTGCCCCCCGGCACGGGCGCCCTCGGTCCCCGACCGGTTCTTGTTCTTCTCCGCCAGCGCACGAGCACGGAGGTCCGCCTCGTGCTGCTGCGGGTTCGACCGACCGCCGCCGGTACCGGAGCCCGAGCCAGCGCGTTCATCCTGGCGGCGCTTGTGGCCGGACTGGTTCCGTCCCCGCTGCCCACCTTCTCCCTGAGGACGCTCCATGGCCACGACCGCGGCGAAGGAGAGGCGGAGCGGCGAGGGGGGTGGAGGGACGCGGACGCGGCGGGCGGATTTGCGGTGGCGGCGCACGTCGGGGATCGAAGCCGGAAAACCTAACTCCAAACTGGACGCATCCTTCCGAATCCACCACCACCCCGCAGATAAGGTCTCCCGGACCCCAGCCGAAGTGGACCGCCAATGGGCCCCGTCCGACCTGAGTTCGGCCCCAGGCCCATGGGCCGCAACAGAGGCGCCCACCTGGAACCCACCAGCGGACACCTGGGCCGGGCCCAGGAGCGGCCCATCCACCGGCCGCGAGTGGAGCGGGGGAAACCCTAACGGGTCAAGCGGGGGACGGTCCCGTTCGTCCGCCGCCGCCTCCGGCGCCGAGCGCGGCGAACACGCCACGTCGGGTCGGGAAGCTACCCCAGCCGGAGCCGAGGGAGCAAGGGCCGGAGCCGGCGCCCTCCGCCGAACGCCGCTGTCCCCGAGAGCCTCGCGCCGACGCGCGGACGGCCACCGCTGCTTCCACCGGGGGCACTCACCGGCGGCGGCGCCGCCATGAGACGTCGCCGCAAACCGCGAGCCCCGGCCACCAGGCGCGAACGCCGCTCTGCGGCCCGACCGGAGGGAGCCCCCAAGCTCCTCCGCCGCCCGCAGGAAAACGCCGAACGGCGTGCCCGCACCCCGCCCAGGGGCGCGCACAGGAGAACCCTCCTCACTGGGCTCGCTCGTCGCCTCCGCGTCGTCGACGTCGGGGGTGAGGACCCAGAACCTGCCGCCGAAGCCGCCCCCACTCACCGACGGGCGAGAGCAGAGCGCCGGCGACGAGCAGCGCGGAGCCGGCGTTGCGGGGTCTTCCGCCTCCGCGTCGCCAGAGCCCACCTCACTCATCCTTCCTATCGCTCAGTTAGCTCAGAAGTACTTAGTATGCAATATTTCCAATGTTTCTGGAATGTTAGCTTAACTCAATCGTCAGCTCCACAGCAGTTTTTCTGTGTAAGGCCAAGGTGAGGTACTGTATGATGCATACTAAATTGACGTAGATGGTGTTGGAAGCAAGAGTACTTGGTGAAAGCTACCTGATACCGCCTGATTATTTACTAAAACTATACCGTGAGGAGTTAACTCATGCGAAATAGAACATATACTACTAGTGGTGAGAACCAACCTGAGGTTGGGTGGTTAGGAGGGTGGTTGTACCCTCAGCCCACCAGAGTTTAAACCCAAGTTTAACATTTGTGTGTCTTATAAATGCGGAATATTTATTTAGTGGGAGGGGATGTTCCCGTCGATAGCGAGGCGCCTGTGGCAATTTCGTCAATTTCAAGATCCAATCAGCCGCGCAGTCTCCCGGAAGTGCTCATAGAGGTAGGGTGTGCGTGTGTGCGTTCATAGGGTGAGTGTATGCGCATGTATATAAGCGTTTGCGTTTGTACCGTGTTTCTAAAAAAAACTACTAGTGTTATTCTCACATTAATTAGCGACAACTCCTGGCTAATTATTGTTGAGGATTGTTATCCATATTGTCCAAGCTCCCAAGTGGCCATTTGTTTATATGAAAAAAAAATACTCACACCAGCTGGCAGCATCACTTAGTCAGTCCTTGGTTACACTATGATCAGAACCACTTCTGAATAGAAAAGATAGTATAACAAATCATGCTTTTGGGTACTATATATATTAGCACGCTTGCTTCTGATAAGGATGTCTTCTGTCATTAAACAAAACCAAAAGTTGTAATCCGTAGAGAAGACCAATTAATTAGTCTTGATTCCTGAACCAATAGAAGGATTACACCAAACCACGCACCAATCTGAAACTTTTAGCACCCAAAGAGGGGAGCTAGTGGGAGAAAAGGAGACAGAAGCAAAGTGCCATGCAAACTACCTCAACAAAGTATTGGCCATGATTAGCACCACAGCTTATGAGTCATGACACGTGTCTCCGCCAGAAGCTCAGATTGTGTTCAAAAGAAGAAAAAAATGATGCTTCAGCTAAAGGTAGGCCCAAAATTATCACTAAGTGAGACTCTTGATCAGCATTGCATACTTGAGCCAAACACTGGCCTTGCCTGTTTTTTTCTTAAGCAGTGTGAAATCAGAGGTGAAAAGGGTGCCGGTGTTGATAAAAGAAAGAGGACACATGCTTTCGAAAAAGAGTGAGAAAGCAAGAAAAATAGCACTCATTGCTTCACCGGTGAAATGTGGTCTCTTGTTTCCCCTCTAGTTAGTTCGTTAGTTCACTAATTTTGTCAAAGATTCTCTTTACACCTTCAACTTTTGGTTCGTGCTTGACCCATTGTAATACGAAGTGCTCTGGTGGAGTGCTGGTTATGATAACGACCAATGAAGCATCAGGATTAGCATATTTTGTGGAGTTGTTAACCCTGAAACTTTGGCATCTGATTGATGATTAAATTTACCGAATTCTCGCAATATGGAAACTAGTGATGAACTGAATTGCTTCGATGGTAGACGCAATGTTTGATTTTATTTTGCGGCGGGGGGGGGGGGGCTAAGGAGGACTTCCAATGACGTTATGTAGACTAAAATGAGATAAATTTGAGAAACTCTAGATGGTAACGATAGTTAATAAGTATATGCTAATTAGTAGTATTCTCTACCAGAACATGGACTAAAATGCAGCAGCGCTTTGTTTCTTTTCTTCCAAACAGCACCAGTTTCAAAGGAAAGCGACGACCACAGTATCACAAACCATCGAGGGCCCCAACACATGATTAGAGGATTTTTTTAGATAAAAGGCTTTAAAGCCCGATAATAGCTCCAGATTTCGATAAATTTTAGTATGGATTTTCCATCACCTATGTATTGGTTTCATTGGTTTTTCATTGAATTTTGTGTTTCAACTAACGCTAATATCGTGATCCAAGCGAAACCTTGTTTTTAATCATGAATCTCAGGAAACCATCATATCTGGAGGATCCAAGGATTTTTATGGGCTAATTGCAACGAAATATAGACATTTTCCTTTGAGGCCAAACTCATCCTGGCAGCGCAGCAGCTTTAACGGGCGTCGGTACGGGCGGGGCTTGCCCGTACCGTCTGCCCGTACTGATCGGCGCCGCCTTCGCCTTATCAAACCGAACCCTTTCTGTGGAGGGCAATAGATAAAAAAAAACAGAACACATCAGACATCATTCGCACCAGAACAAAGGAGATCAGATCTAAAGAAGGACAAGACCAATCTCGACTCCATCGATGATCAATCTCATCAAGATCATCACCTCATCCATTATATTCCACTTGTACTGAGAGAGAGATTCATACTTATAAGATTAGGGATGGAAACCTCTATTTCATCCTGGTTTGTTTGATTTGATCTTCAACTATTGTGGCATGCTACAGTAATATCAAGATGAACTCCATTTACTTTGCTATGATAGCGTGGAAGATGTAGAGGATTGGTGAGATAGTGATGTATCAATTTTATTCCATCTATTTGTGAACTTATGTTTGAGATTATTACATATATGAGTATGAATATTTATGTACTCCTAACGCTGTTATCTAATTTAAGGGCCCATATAGCTTGATGTCAAGAACTCATAAACAAGAAATTGTTTGCTAGTGAATCGGCGACCCCCGAGTGACAAGGCCGATATCAAAGATGATCTAGCAATACTCGAGAAATCACAAGGAACCATCAAGCTTACAGCTTTACTCCGGTCTAACCACGTTAATAGATGCGATGACCATGGCTTTCCTAATAGGTAGAAGGATTGTTGGAGGAAGATGAAATCTACCAAGAGCAGTCTTTCTCTCTTATGGGTTGCTTCCCTTCTCAGATATAAATATGAAGAATCATATTCACTTATCACATTTATTCCACCTGGCACATTCACTATTGCCATGAACCGAATCACCTCGCGCCTACTTTTCCATCTGCAGAAACTCATTTATGCACATTACTTTATTACATTATCAATACTCTAAACTCTTATTATTCACACTCACCATTTTCCATTTCAATTATTGCAGTCAATTGACCTAAGACTTGTGACACCTTGGGTGCGGCAGAAACACCATAGATAAACATCCTCCTACGCTCCTTGTTGGGATACGATATAAAAACCAGAAATAATACTTCCACGAAAATGTGCACGAATGACCATGTGTTCTTGCAGGCCATCAAGCTATTTTCTGGCGCCGTTGCCGGGGAGCTAAGCGCAGGGTGTTTGTTTCTTGACACTTATAAGTTTTGACAATCTCTGTTGAAGACAGAGGTTCCACACGCTCAGGTAGATTTTATGTACCAAACTTCATTGATCGAGTACCAGAGTCTAGACGTCTGGAAGTTATTCAAAATGTAGCCAATTCGCGTGTTGTAGACGTAAACAGTTTAACTACCGTGATGGAAAACTTGTCCATCATAGCTAAGGCAGCAGAGCCTAGCAAAGCTTTAGGGGAACATGGGACTCCTTGAACTTTAGTTGCAAAATAATCCTATCATTTATCGTGATGTTAAGGGCATTGAATATGAAATAGATCTAGATTTACTAATTATGATGCAAGAAAATGCTTTTTCAGGAGAAGACCATGAAGATCCAGGTATTCACTTAACTAGAGTGAATGATATATGTGAGGTAGTTGGACCAAAGAATTTGCCAAAATATTTCTTACTTCTTAAATTATTTAGTTGATCCTTGAAGGACAAGGCATTCCAATGGTTACAAGCCTTACCAAGAAATACCATTGCTAGCTGGAAAGATTGCATAAAAGAATTCATGAATAGATTTAATCCTTTCTATAAGACTATGTAGGTTAAGAGGGGGATTACTAATTTCTTCCAGCATATTGGAGAAAGCTTTGCTCAAGCTTGGGGAATGTCGTTGCCTATTCGATGGTACCCCGGAGGAGGGATCCTCACGAAGGGGGGGGGGGAGAAGTAGGGGCCATTGGGCGGAAAGCTTTCGGGACGGTGGTACGTGACTTACCCAGCTTCGGAACACGCTACACGATGGCAGGGTCTACTGCTGCTTGTCTGGAATTATCTGGACGCTTTCGCGTTGTTACAATGAGTTGTTGTTGTGCATCTAGGGCTCTCAAGATCCGGCTTATAAATGCGCCATGATCTAGGGTTTCAAGGATCCGCCTACTTCCTAATATGTCGTACTGGATCCGGCTACCTCTGATGGGCCAGGCTGGATCCGACTCTAGGCGTACATCGGTTGGGATCCGGCTCCTTGTTCATGGGCTGGACTTCCTCCATCTTGATCAACAGCAACTAGGCCGCCCGATGGACCGTATGCCACCATCACCATCTGGGCCACCTGGGCTTGCTGGACCTAGGCACCGTCGATGGTACACCCATGAAGTCTACCCACAATAGTAGCCCCCAGAGTTCTCCGAGGTTCTCTATGTCCTCTGCCTTGCGCGAGCCATCAATGTCTCCATCAAACTTCCCGGAAGCCTAGGAAATCTTGAAGAACTCCGACTTCATAAAAATCCTTTCCACCTTATATGCCGGAAAGTCCTTCATCCCTTCATCCATCGACCAAATTTTCAAATTTGTTCTCCAGATTACTTCCTCGCAGAGATTTTGCTAAGTACCTAGAAACTTTCCCGGATCCTCGAAAAGATCAAATGGTTCCACCTATCCTGGCGCCAATTTCGGGTAATTCCAACGGTAACTTAATCCTTGGGCCGATTTTACTGCTAGGGTTTTGGACACATGACGTTCATCCAGCAGCGAGATGCTTGCGTTCTGACCACATGATGCGGAGCATGAATCTCATTCCGAAGCTATAAATATCACCGCCGCATGTTTAATCCACCCAGTCGCCCCTCTTACGCTCTCAGTCCAACGCCGCCTCCGAGCTCCCGTATCCGCCGCGCCGAACATTCGCAGGAGCTTCGCTAGAGTTCCTCTGCCGCGCTGTGTTCTTCACAAGTTCTTAAGTCCGATGGGCCACCGCGCCAAAACCTCGTCGCCGGCGACTCCGACCACCGCGTCGTCCATTAACGGTGAGTACTCTGGCCCAAGCTTCTACTTTGAGCTTGTATGGATGATCGAATAAGGTTGGATTTCCAACTAACTTCATTCAAACTAGTGTTTTTACGCAGATGTCTTCATAACCTCCTCCTGCTCAGTCGGAGCCAATTGCGGCAACACCTCTAGCCTCCGCCCCTCCTACTCTCGTCCCAGTCCGGCTAGATCCTTCCCTAGGATCCGGCAAGACAATGGAAGGAACATCTACCAATCCGGCGGAGCTTGCCGGAAAGGAGCGGATGGAGAAGAAGGTGGACGAAGTCGCCGCCAAGAAGTCAAAGGCCCGGACTCGCGAAGGCGAGGTAAAGGGGCAATGGTGGCCCTGCACCACCACCGAAGAGGAGCTGCGTAGCATGGAGACAGAAGGATTCCTGTCGTTGCCTAATCGACGGTGCCTCGGAGGAGGGATCCTCACGAGGGGGAGAAGAAGTAGGGGCCATAGGGCGGAGTGCACACGGGACGGTGGTACGCGATTTACCCAGCTTCGGAACACCTGCACGATGACAGGGCCTACTACTGCTTGTCTGGAATTATCTGGGCGCTTTCGCGTTGTTATAATGAGTTGTGGTTGTTGTTGTGCCTCTAGGGCTCCCAGGATCCGGCTTATAAAGGCGCACGGATCTAGGGTTTACATGGAGAGTCCTAGCCGGAATACAAGTTGCCTAACTACGGTACAATGTCTTGCCGTGTACGTCAAGGATCCACCTTCCTCTAAGTACGTGCTTGGATCCGGATACTTCATGGGCCGTCACGGATCCGGCCTCCTTCGTAGGTCGGTTGGGATCCGAGCTTCCTGTTCTGGGCTGAACTTCATCCTTCGGGATCTACAGGCAATCGGGCCGCCCGATGGGCCACATGCCTCATCACCAACTATGGGCCACCCGGGCTTGCCGGATCTAGGCCAAGCCGTTGATATACCCATAAAGTATACCCACAACAGTAGCCCCCGAAGTTCTCCGAGATTCATCATTCCTCCGACTTCATTAGCTTGGATCCGAAGAGAATCTTGAAGAGCTTCAAAACTTTTACTTGTTTCCGGGTTCATCTGCTCGGAAATCCTTGTCTTCAGAATTGATAACGCCACGGAGATTCCGCTTTTCCCGCGCACAACTTCCTTATTTCCCGCGCTAAATTTTCGTAGATGCGAATCTTCAGCCGGAAATTTCGGGAGCGCATGGTTAAGTTACCTCCACGTCGTTTTACCGCTCTTGACCTAAGACACGTGTCATCCATCCGATGGTGCGACCGTTCCGTTTCCACCGTCGGATCCGATTCCCGAATCTCCGCGCGTAGCCTATAAATATCCCGCGGCTCGGTAATTCCTCATTCTTTCACCGCACCTCACCACTTCGTCTTCCTCCTCTCGCCGCGCCGCCCGACGGATCTTAACTCCGGCAAACCTTCCCCACGGGAGCTTCGCGCGCCGCCGTCCCAAGCCTCTCCTCGAACCAAGATTGTCGCGGTTGATCAAGAAATCAACTCCGCCGCCGATCCGTGGTCATCGGAGGCTCGAAACCGCTAGTTCGTCGCCCTCTACCTCGCCGGAGCTTCGCCGGACCGTCGCGCCATTGACGGTACGTGCACCGGTCTTGTAGAAGAAGAAGTAGTTGTAGCGTAGATTTTCCGGTTACTCAACTTAGCTCGCATGGGTGCAGCCGGAAGCATGCCTCACGGTTCTCCCCACTGTACTGGTAGTTCTCCGAGTAGCCCGGATCCCAGTGCCGTGGAACCAATTTTCCCGGATCCCATTGCGTATCTACCACCATATGTTTCCGACGTTAGGCTTGCTCAACCGTTCTCCGCCTCTTCCAGTACTTTACTAGGCCGGATCCCAACAGCTCAGGAGCTCGAAGAGGAACTACAAGGCCAAGCTAGAATGGCAGCCAGGGTACAGGAAGCGGAAAACAAGAAGGCCTCCAAGGCCCGGAGCTGTGAAGGGGTGCGGGGTCAATGGTGGCCCTGCGAGACCACAAACGCGGAGCTCTGGGAGCTCCAAAACGAAGGCATGATCTCCGAGCATTGGAGCTTCACGCGTGATTCCGACGTCCCCAAGCCTTACACGGACGAACGTGTCATGACAAAGGCGTGGGTTGAGCGCGGCTTGTCGCTCCCCTGTTCGGAGTTCTTCCTCTCCGTCCTCGACACATATGGGCTCCAGCCCCACAACATCTGCCCCAACTCCTACCTCCTGCTTTCGAACTTCGCAACTCTTTGCGAGGGGCATCTTGGGATCCGACCCGATGTCAAACTATGGCAATTCTTTTTCCGAGTGAAGAAGGAGACGAAGGACAAGGCCATGCTAAATTGCGGAAGTATGACGTTCATGCTCCGCTCCGGTCGGATGTATCCTCCTCACGACTCCCACGAATCCGTCCGGTACTGGAACGCCGGATGGTTCTATGTGAAGAACGCTCCAGTTCCGGGCGTCCACGATGGACTCCCGCCCTTCAGCAACAAGCCTCCGGAAGAATTGGCGAGCTGGAGCTTCGTCCCTGATGTCTACGTTCCCCCTCCTTTCCTGTAGACAGTGTTGGGCCTCCAAGAGCAGAGGTTTGTAGAACAGCAGCAAGTTTCCCTTAAGTGGATACCCAAGGTTTATCGAACTCAGGGAGGAAGAGGTCAAAGATATCCCTCTCATGCAACCCTGCAACCACAAAGCAAGAAGTCTCTTGTGTCCCCAACACACCAAATAGGTGCACTAGTTCGGCGAAGAGATAGTGAAATACGGGTGGTATAAATAAGTATGAGCGAGTAGCAACGGTGCCGGAAAAGTGCTTGGCGTGTAGTTGATGGTGGTGGTATTGCAGCGGTAGTAACACGAGTAGTACGAGTAAACAAGCGAGTAGTAACTCAGCAGTAGTAACGCAGCGAGTAGTAAACAAGCGGTAGTAACTCAGCGGTATTTAGGAACAAGGCCTAGGGATTACACTTTCACTAGTGGACACTCTCAACATTGATCACATAACGAGAATAGATAAATGCATACTCTACACTTTTGTTGGATGATGAACACATTGCGTAGGATTACACGAACCCTCAATGCCGGAGTTAACAAGCTCCACAATAATACTCATGTTTAAGTAACCTTTAGTGTAAGATAGATCAACGCTACTAAACCAAGTACTAGCATAGCATGCACACTTGTCACCTTCATGCATATGTAGGAGGAATAGATCACATCAATATTATCATAGCAATAGTTAACTCCATAATCTACAAGAGATCATGATCATAGCATAAACCAAGTACTAACACGGTGCACGCATCTGTCACCTTTGCACACATGCGGGAGGAATAAACTACTTTAATAACAAATCACTAGAGTAGCACATGGATAAATTGCGATACAACATGCTGCAATCTTAAAGAGATATAAATAAGCACCTCACTATGCCATTCAATGAGTAAGTATTCGTGAAATCTAGCCTAAGAGACCCACACGGTGCACACACTTGTCACCTTTACACACGTGGGACGAGGAGTCTCCGGAGATCACATAAGTAAAACCCACTTGACTAGCATAATGACATCTAGATTACAAGCATCATCATATGAATCTCAATCATGTAAGGCAGCTCATGAGATTATTGTATTGACACACATAGGAGAGAGATGAACCACATAGCTACCGGTACAGCCCCGAGCCTCGATGGAGAACTACTCCCTCCTCATGGGAGCAGCAGCGGTGATGAAGATGGCGGTGGAGATGGCAGCGGTGTCGATGGAGAAGCCTTCCGGGGCACTTCCCCGCTCCGGCAGCGTGCCGGAACGGAGATCCTGTCCCCGGATCTTGGCTTCGCGATGGCGGCGGCTCCGGCAGGTTTCTGTGGGTTTCGTCAATTGGTATCGGGTTTTCTGATCCGGGGGCTTTATATAGGCGAAGAGGCGGCGCGGGAGGGCTGACGGGGGGCCACACCATAGGGCGGCGCGGCCCCCCTCCGGCCGCGCCGGCCTAGGGTTTGGTGGCCCTGTGGCCCCCTCCGATCCTTCCCGGGTGTTACGGATGCTTCCGATGAAAATAGGAACTTTGGCGTTGATTTCGTCCGATTCCGAGAATATTTCGTTACTAGGATTTACGAAACCAAAAACAGCGAGAAAACGAGAAGCGGCACTTCGGCATCTTGTTAATAGGTTAGTTCCGGAAAATGCACGAATATGACATAAAGTGTGCATAAAACATGTAGATAACATCAATAATGTGGCATGGAACACAAGAAATTATCGATACGTTGGAGACGTATCAGCATCCCCAAGCTTAGTTACTGCTCGTCCCGAGCGGGTAAAACGATAACAAAGATAATTTCTGGAGTGACATGCCATCATAAACTTGATCATACTATTTGTAAAGCATATGTAGAGAATGCAGCGATCAAAACAATGGTGATGACATGAGTAAACAAGTGAATCATAAAGCAAAGACTTTTCATGAATAGCACTTCAAGACAAGCATCAATAAGTCTTGCATAAGAGTTAACTCATAAAGCAATAATTCAAAGTAAAGGTATTGAAGCAACACAAAAGAAGATTAAGTTTCAGCGGTTGCTTTCAACTTGTAACATGTATATCTCATGGATATTGTCAACATAGAGTAATATAATAAGTGCAATAAGCGAATATGTAGGAATCAATGCACAGTTCACACAAGTGTTTGCTTCTTGAGGTGGAGAGAAATAGGTGAAGCTGACTCAACATTGAAAGTAAAAGAATGGTCCTCATAGAGGAAAAGCATCGATTGCTATATTTGTGCTAGAGCTTTGATTTTGAAAACATGAAACAATTTTGTCAACGGTAGTAATAAAGCATATGCATCATGTAAATTATATCTTATAAGTTGCAAGCCTCATGCATAGTGTACTAATAGTGCTCGCACCTTGTCCTAATTAGCTTGGACTACCTGGATTATCACCGCAATACATATGCTTTAACCAAGTATCACAAAGGGGTACCTCTATGCCGCTTTGTACAAAGGTCTAAGGAGAAAGCTCGCATTTGGATTTCTCGCTTTTGATTATTCTCAACTTAGACATCCATACCGGGACAACATAGACAACAGATAATGGACTCCTCTTTTAATGCTTTAAGCATTCAACAACAATTAATTCTTTTCTCATTAGAGATTTGAGGATGTTTGTCCAAAACTGAAACTTCCACCATGGAACATGGCTTTAGTTAGCGGCCCAATGTTCTTCTCTCACAATATGCATGCTCAAACCATTCAACTCGGTGTAGATCGCCCTTACTTCGGACAAGACGAACATGCATAGCAACTCACATGAAATTCAACAATGAGTTGATGGCGTTCCCCGGTAAACATGGTTATCGCACAACAAGCAACTTAATAAGAGATAAAGTGCATAATTACATATTCAATACCACAATAGTTTTTAAGGCTATTTTGTCCCATGAGCTATATATTGCAAAGGTGAATGATGGAATTTTAAAGGTAGCACTCAAGCAATTTACTTTGGAATGGCGGAAAAATACCATGTAGTAGGTAGGTATGGTGGACACAAATGGCATAGTGGTTGGCTCAAGTATTTTGGATGCATGAGAAGTATTCCCTCTCGATACAAGGTTTAGGCTAGCAAGGCTTGTTAGAAACAAACACAAGGATGAACCGGTGCAGCAAAACTCACATAAAAGACATATTGAAAACATTATAAGACTCTACACCGTCTTCCTTGTTGTTCAAACTCAATACTAGAAATTATCTAGACCTTAGAGAAACCAAATATGCAAACCAAATTTTAGCATGCTCTATGTATTTCTTCATTAATGGGTGCAAAGCATATGATGCAAGAGCTTAAACATGAGCACAACAATTGCCAAGTATCACATTACCCAAGACATTATAGCAATTACTACATGTATCATTTTCCAATTCCAACCATATAACAATTTAACGAAGAGGAAACTTCGCCATGAATATTATGAGCTAAGAACACATGTGTTCATATGAACCAGCGGAGCGCGTCTCTCTCCCACACAAGCATGATGTAATCCAATTTATTCAAACACAAACAAAAATAGAAACAAACAAACAGACGCTCCAAGTAAAGTACATAAGATGTGATGGAATAAAAATATAGTTTCAGGGGAGGAACCTGATAATGTTGTCGATGAAGAAGGGGATGCCTTGGGCATCCCCAAGCTTAGACGCTTGAGTCTTCTTGATATATGCAGGGGTGAACCACCGGGTGCATCCCCAAGCTTAGAGCTTTCACTCTCCTTGATCATAGTATATCATCCTCCTCTCTTGATCCTTGAAAACTTCCTCCACACCAAACTCGAAACAACTCATTAGAGGGTTAGTGGACAATAAAAATTAACATGTTCAGAGGTGACACAATCATTCTTAACACTTCTGGACATTGCATAAAGCTACTGGACATTAATGGATCAAAGTAATTCATCCAACATAGCAAAAGAGGCAATGCGAAATAAAAGGCAGAATCTGTCAAAACAGAACAGTCCGTAAAGATGGATTTTATTAGGCCACCAGACTTGCTCAAATGAAAATGCTCAAATTGAATGAAAGTTGCGTACATATCTGAGGATCATGCACGTAAATTGGCATAATTTTCTGAGCTTCCTGCAGGGCAGTGGGCTCAGATTCGTGACAGCAAAGAAATCTGGAACTGCGCAGTAATCCAAATCTAGTACTTACTTTACTATCAAAGACTTTACTTGGCACAACAAAACACAAAACTAAGATAAGGAGAGGTTGCTACAGTAGTAAACAACTTCCAAGTCGCAAAATAAAAACAAATTACTGTAGCAAAATAACACATGGGTTATCTCCCAAGAAGTTCTTTTCTTTATAGCCATTAAGATGGGCTCAGCAGTTTTAATGATGCACTCGCAAGAAATAGTATGTGAAGCAAAAGAGAGCATCAAGAGGAAAATTCAAAACACATTTAAGTCTAACATGCTTCCTATGCATAGGAATCTTGTAAATAAACAAGTTCATGAAGAACAAAGTAACAAGCATAGCAAGATAAAACAAGTGTAGCATCAAAAATTTCAGCACATAGAGAGGTGTTTTAGTAACATGAAAATTTCCACAACCATATTTTCCCCTCTCATAATAACTTTCAGTAGCAACATGAGCAAACTCAACAATATAACTATCAAATGAAACATTCTTATCATGAGTCTCATGCACAAAATTATTACTACTCCCAACATAAGCATAATCAGTTTTATTAGTTGTAGTGGGAGCAAATTCAACAAAGTAGCTATCATTATTATTCTCATCAAGTGTAGGAGGCATATTGTAATCATAATCAAATTCACTCTCCATAGTAGGTGGCACCAAAAGACCACTATCATTATAATCATCATAAATAGGAGGCAAAGTATCATCAAAGAAAATTTTCTCCTCAATGCTTGGGGGACTAAAAAGATCATGAAAACCAGCTTCCCCAAGCTTAGAACTTTCTATATTATTATCAACAATGGTGTTCAAAGCGTTCATACTAATATTACTACCGAGCATGCAAACAAGATTTCATAGGTTTTTTAATTTTCGCATCAAACAATCCATGTTTTAAATCAGGAAATAGAATATGAAGCTCACTCTTGTACATTATGCCAAACTAGTGTAAACAAGAAACAACAAGATGCAATTGCAGGATCTAAAGGAAATAGCTTTGAGCACACACACAACGGCGCCGGAAAAATACTTTACCTGGGACCGTAGTATGAGTGCCTTTTTACCTTTCCTCCCCGGCAACGGCGCCAGAAAAGTGCTTGATGTCTACGTTCCCCCTCCTTTCCTGTAGACAGTGTTGGGCCTCCAAGAGCGAGAGGTTTGTAGAACAGCGGCAAGTTTCCCTTAAGTGGATACCCAAGGTTTATCGAACTCGGGGAGGAAGAGGTCAAAGATATCCCTCTCATGCAACCCTGCAACCACAAAGCAAGAAGTCTCTTGTGTCCCCAACACACCAAATAGGTGCACTAGTTCGGCGAAGAGATAGTGAAATACGGGTGGTATAAATAAGTATGAGCGGTAGCAACGGTGCCGAGAAAAGTGCTTGGCGTGTAGTTGATGGTGGTGGTATTGCAGCGGTAGTAACACGGTAGTACGATAAACAAGCGGTAGTAACTCGGCGGTAGTAACGCAGCGAGTAGTAAACAAGCGGTAGTAACTCAGCGGTATTTAGGAACAAGGCCTAGGGATTACACTTTCACTAGTGGACACTCTCAACATTGATCACATAACAGAATAGATAAATGCATACTCTACACTTTTGTTGGATGATGAACACATTGCGTAGGATTACACGAACCCTCAATGCGGGATTAACAAGCTCCACAATAATACTCATGTTTAAGTAACCTTTAGTGTAAGATAGATCAACGCTACTAAACCAAGTACTAGCATAGCATGCACACTTGTCACCTTCATGCATATGTAGGAGGAATAGATCACATCAATATTATCATAGCAATAGTTAACTCCATAATCTACAAGAGATCATGATCATAGCATAAACCAAGTACTAACACGGTGCACGCACTTGTCACCTTTGCACACATGCGGGAGGAATAAACTACTTTAATAACAAATCACTAGAGTAGCACATGGATAAATTGCGATACAACATGCTGCAATCTTAAAGAGATATAAATAAGCACCTCACTATGCCATTCAATGAGTAAGTATTACGTGAAATCTAGCCTAAGAGACCCACACGGTGCACACCTTGTCACCTTTACACACGTGGGACGAGGAGTCTCCGGAGATCACATAAGTAAAACCCACTTGACTAGCATAATGACATCTAGATTACAAGCATCATCATATGAATCTCAATCATGTAAGGCAGCTCATGAGATTATTGTATTGACACACATAGGAGAGAGATGAACCACATAGCTACCGGTACAGCCCGAGCCTCGATGGAGAACTACTCCCTCCTCATGGGAGCAGCAGCGGTGATGAAGATGGCGGTGGAGATGGCAGCGGTGTCGATGGAGAAGCCTTCGGGGGCACTTCCCGCTCCGGCGAGCGTGCGGAACGGAGATCTGTCCCCCGGATCTTGGCTTCGCGATGGCGGCGGCTGCGGCGGGTTTACGTGGGTTTCATCAATTGGTATCGGGTTTTCTGATCCGGGGGCTTTATATAGGCGAAGAGGCGGCGCGGGAGGGCTGACGGGGGGCCACACCATAGGGCGGCGCGGCCCCCTCCGGCCGCGCCGGCCTAGGGTTTGGTGGCCTGTGGCCCCCCTACGATCCTTCCGGGTGTTACGGATGCTTCCGATGAAAATAGGAACTTTGGCGTTGATTTCGTCCGATTCGAGAATATTTCGTTACTAGGATTTCTGAAACCAAAAACAGCGAGAAAACGAGGAACGGCACTTCGGCATCTTGTTAATAGGTTAGTTCCAGAAAATGCACGAATATGACATAAAGTGTGCATAAAACATGTAGATAACATCAATAATGTGGCATGGAACACAAGAAATTATCGATACGTTGGAGACGTATCAGTCCCCACGCTTGCCCAAACGCCCATACTGGAGTAGGCCGCACGGAGGATTTCCTGGCTAGTTCACGATGGACTAACCGGAGCCCAGCTCACCCTCAGCTGGTTTACCCGGAGGATCCAGCCTTTGCGCTACAACGCACGCCTGATGTGCGCCTACACTAGGGCGGGCGATCTCCTCCGGGTCACACGCCACGATCTTCCGACTGACTCTCTCAAGAGGAGATTCAAGACGTTGGTGAAGATAGCCCGGTGCCAATCGGTCCCGGAACTGATTAAGGATATCAGCACTCATGACAAATGTCCTCCGGTAAGCACTCATTCCTTCGCATTCCTTTAACTTCTTATATTTTCTAAGTGTTTAACTTGTTTTGCTCACCCTTCTCGCAGCTCGATACTTTGGCGGAGGAGAACCTGCGAACCATACTCCGAGTTCCCGTTAGTGGTGAATCGGTGGAAGAGGATCCGGAGGACCCTGAGGAGGAAGAGGAGCGAATGCCCCGAAAGGCGGCTCCTCGACCTTCAAAGCGTTCCCGCGCCAAAGTCTCCGGCTCCGACGCCGGAGGGCAGCGGCGAGGCTTCCGCCAAGAAACCCAAGGTGACCAAACCGCCTCCGCTCCACTCCCGAGAAGGCGGAGCGCGAGCGCCTTAAGATGCTTTCTACATCAGGAAGGCCCTCAGGTCCCAACATTCTGGGCGCAGCGTAAGTTTCCGAGTAACGTGCGTTGTTTATCTTGGTAAGCTGTGTTATGTATACTTTTCCTTTACTTGCTTCGCAGGAATCTGAACCCCACCACCGTGCGGACCAACGTTCAGGAGCATATCACCAAGTATATGCAGAAGAAATCTCCCGCTGTTGGTCCCTCGACGCCAGCTCCGCCAAGCGCTCCGCAAGCTTCCCTACAGCCCTCTCCTCCTCCCGCGGACCAATCTCCAGCTCCTGCCACATCCACTCCACCGGAAATAATTCCGGTCAGCAGCGACAAAGCGGGCGGAGATGGCTCCGGTGGCAAGGGCCCCATCAACAACGAAACTTAAGGACAAAGCCAAGGGGAAGCAGAAGTTAATTCCTCCGGCAAAGCTGAGGCCACCGCTAGTGACATGGTCGTTTTCCCCAAAAATTTTGGAGATCCGACTGACCTTACCTCCACCCCCAAAGCCTACGCCACGATGTTTTTTAACAAACTAACAGAGGCGGAAAAGTGGGAGCTGGAGCAAGATTTGCTCAACGCCATGCTGAACAATGCCTGGGGCAAACCGGATGTTGAGATGTCGGAGATCCAGGATTTCAAGAAAAACGTTGGCCAATTCTTCGACAAGCTTGTTTGCAAGCAAAAGGTAACTCCCCAGTAGCCCCCAAGTATTTAGGCGGAAACTATATTAGTTAGCGTCTGAATACTTTTAGAGAGAACTCAAACTGAAGGAAGATTTAAATGTCGTGGTAGCCCCCAAGCATGATGGCGGAAAAATTTTCCAGCGACAATGCTTTAGAAAGACTTGATCCATTACTGCGGAACTCACTCCGTCTCTGACTGTGTTTGCAGGAACAAAAAGCCCTGCATTATGAGTTGCACAAAAACATTGCGCTTCAGCGCCGTGTGTGTTATCACCAGAATTTGACCGAGTCAGAGGTGGGCCGCGATCAAGATGGGTTTGAAGATTATATACGGAAGAAATACGTGAATCGGCCTTACATGCAAAGTTTGGGCTAGTTTGCCCATGTATCTGTACCATAGTAGGATACGTGTCGGTTAGGAGTTAGAGTTTTACCCGTGCACGGTTAGGTGCACGCCTGAATTAGAAAGTCCCCCGGACTATAAATATGTATTTAGGGTTTATGAAATAAACAACAACCAACGTTCAACACAAACCAATCTTGGCGCATCGCCAACTCCTTTGTCTCGAGGGTTTCTCCTGGTAAGCACCATGCTGCCTAGATCGCATCTTGCGATCTAGGCAGCTTCAAGCTATTATGTTGTTCATGCGTTGCTCGTCTTCGAAGCCTTTTTGATGGCGAGCAACGTAGTTATCTTAGATGTGTTAGGGTTAGCATTGTTCTTCGTATCATATGCTGTCGTAGTGCAACCCTTATACATCTAGCCGCCCTTACACCTAACTTTGGTGTAGGGGCGGCACCCCGCTTGGTCATTGTTTAGTAGATCCGATCCATTACGGTTGCTCCTTGTTCTTCAAGGATTAGTTTAATATCCGCAATAGTTAGGCCTTACAAAGGGTTGGAGGATCCAGCGGCGTGTAGGGTGGAGTTTGCTAGCCCTAGACCGGGATGTTTCGGGGATCAACCTCGTGTTGGTTTTTAGGCCCTGTCTAGGATCGGCTTACGATCACCGTACGCGAGCGCGAGGCCCAATCGTGAGTAGGATGATCCGATTATGCGGTGAAAACCCTAAATCGTCGTAGATCGCTTTAGCTTTATCTTGATCAAGCAGGACCACCATATATTCGTACACCTCGTACGAATCATGGGTGGATCGGCTCTTTGAGCCGATTCACGGGATAACACTGAAGCCGATCGAGGCTCGTATTTAATGTTTACGTGTATGCCATGCGGGAAACTAAGCGAGGCATCATCCAACACCTTCACGACCAGGTATAGGTCGGGTGGCACGCCTCCTGCATCAGCATCGGACGTGTGACCGGGAAGGCTTTGCGGGCCGTCGCTGCGAGGGACCGGGGCCAGCCGCAGCCACGAGTTGTTCCCGGCTCTACGGTGTTGCCCGTCGCTGCCCGCCGGTGGGTTTCGACCGCAACACATTCAGCACGCCCGGTGGGACCATCTTCGACATCCACCGCATCGCCATCTACATCCGAGATGGCGGAAATCACTCCGTTCAAGTACGAGGATCGGCGACGAGCTCAAGAAGAAGCATGACGAGATCAAAGCGAGTCCTCGAAGCCGACCTCATCGGCTCTTTCCACAGAACCCGCTCCCACGGCATCGGGTGGAAGGGGTTCTCACTGAAGCGCGCTCGATAGAGTGAACCTGTCCTCCCGTCGAGAAGAACGCACCAGGTCGGCTGCGTCGGGAGATCAACTTCATGGTGGCTCATTCGCTACACCGCCACTGCGAGAGCCTGGTGAACACTTTGGAGCGTGTCGCTCTGCGCGTGATCCAGGAAATCATGAGCCATCAGTATTCTCCGTCGGGACCAGCTCTGGGGACTTACCAAGGAGAGATGCCACTCCAGTCCCGTCCACCGCTGCCGTTCGCGTTGGCGGCACCAGACGTGCCGAACTCATCGGCATACGTCGTCTACAAGATTGGTGGTGACCCTAGTGACTACCAATTCCTACATGAGGCGCCCAAGGAGATCCCGCACGGATACACGTGCGCATACGTGCCGGATTGCGATGGCCGGGCACTCTCGAACCAGGCCGCGACGGCGGGGACTACGGAACGAGCGGGGAGGAACGTCGGCAACAGATCTTGAGAAGCAGACGTGGCTAGCTAAGTACGCCACCCCGATGAACCTCCAGAGCTCAGCTCCTGCAGTTGGCTCAGAACTAGAAAAGCAAGCATGGCTGGCTAAGTATGCCACCCTGGCGAATCTTCAGGGTTCGACACCTTCAGCCATCACCGCGGATCAGATTTGTACAATTCGAAAGACCGGTTCGGCATGATGCCGAAAAGGAGGACAATCGGCTATACCAAGCCGTACCCCAACGAGTACGAATTGATCCCGCTACCACCCAAATATCGGCTCCACGACTTCGCAAAGTTTAGTGGATCGAGATGGTTCCAGCTCCATCGAGCATGTGAGCCGATATTTGGCACAGGTGGGCACGATCTCGGCATCGGACGAGGCTGCGTGTGAGGTTCTTCGCACGGTCCCTCACGGGATCGGCTTTCGGGTGGTACACATCGCTGCCACCGAACTCAATCCGGACTTGGAAGCGGTTGGAAGAGCGGTTCCACATACGGTATCACTCGAGAGGCTTCGGAGGCTGGTATTGCCGATCTAGCACAAGTACGACGAAGCGCGGGGAAACGGTGTCGAGAATACATCCGGCGCTTCGGGACCGTTAGGAACCGATGCTATTCGGTTCACGTGAGTGAAAAAGAAGCGATCGAGTTGGCGGTGGTGGGTCTCTCATCATCGATCAAGGACGTGGCCTCCCAAGCGAGACTACCCTTCATTGGCGCACATGGTGCGAAGGCTGTCAGCATATGAACAGCGCCACCCAGATGTTTACCAGGACAAATTCAAGCGTGCGGTGGTCCTGGTTGAGGCAGACGAGGATGAAGGTGTTGCGGGAGATCGAGAGGTAGCAGTGGCTGAATGGACTCGGGCGGCAGGCCCCGTGTCCTGCAAGTGGGTTAAGCCGCAAGGCCCTCCAAAAGGGTTCGACTTCGACGTGACCAAAGCTGAGTAGATTTTCGACCTCTTACTCACGGAGAAGCAGCTAAAGGTACCCGAAGGCCACAAGATCCCCACGGTGCGAGGAGCTGAACGGAAAGCCATACTGCAAGTGGCATAACACGTTCACCCACACCACTAACGGCTGCCAGGGTGTGGCGTCGGCGGATCCAAATGGCGATAGAAAAAGGGCGGCTAATTTTCAACCGGTACGCCATGAAGGTCGACACACACCCCTTCCCCGCCGTTAACATGGTGGAGTATACTTACCATGGAGGGTGCCGGCCAGATTTCTCGTGCAATATCAACATGGTCGGACCTGGGCACCACTGCGGTAAGGACGGAGATGAGGGCAGGCTGCTCTCATAGCAAAGACACGGAGGAAGCCGCTCCACGCGATCGGCTCCGCCACGACGGCAAGCGCTACATCACGAGAGGGAGAAGTGAGGAACGTAAGATATCGGCGACCTCTCTGCGATCACCTCCTCAACAAGTATGTGGGTCAATACGACCAACGCCGGCGATACAACGACGATGATGAAAAAGATCGTCTGGCTAGGGACGACAGGAGACGTAGTCGGCATGGTCGCGACGAGGAGCGATATGAGCGCCACGCCAAGGAAAAGTCAAGGGAGCAAGACGACGAGGATAGGCAGCGGGACTGCCCCTTCTTCGGACAACTTGCTGGGATTCAGGAATGAGCCGATTGCCAACAATCGGCAACTGCCCAGAATGCAAACAAAAGAAGAAGGATGCAGCTAACGTGTCTGTGTTCAAGCGTCTAGGGCCTCTCCCGCCTCGAAGCAAACGCGCTGAGTCCCCTTGGATGGAAGATCTTGAGGATTTGGAAGACGAGGGAGAAGAAGAAGAAGACAGGTACCACCGGCCAAGGTGGTGCCCTGATGGACTCAGCCGTTCCCAAAAGCGAAGGGTTCAGCGTCTACGTGGGTTGGAGGAAGCTGAAAGGTTATACACGCACACGTTGAGGAAGGCGCGGCCTGATACGGCCGCCAAAATTCAGCGAACCACTGGACGAAGAAGGTCGGCCACAAAGGAAAGAGTGGCGCCCCGGACAAAAGAAAGCCGATGATGAGACATCGGGCGGCACAAACATGGTCTTCATCCTTCCAACGGAGTTTTGCGCTCTAGGATTAGACGAAGCACCTGTGGCACAACTGGACTGCGGCCCACGGCCGGTCATCTTTGAGAAGCCACGAGAGAGAAGCTACAGGCATCTGAAGGCCCTGTACTTGCGAGGTTACATCAATGGGCAGCCTGTCAACAAGATGTTGGTGGACACCGGAGCGGCAGTTAACATTATGCCATACTCCATGCTACGTCGGTTGGGACGCTCCGGCTCGGATCGATCAAGACCAATGTAACAACGAGCGATTTCAACGGCCAAGCATCGACGCACAAGGTGTTCCGAATGTGGATGCGACCGTAGGAAGGAAAAGCTGTCCCAACGACGTTCTTTATTGTCGACGACAAGAGCTCCTATGCTTGTCCTACTAGGGAGAGATTGGATCCACGCCAAGCTGTTGCATTCCATCCATGATGCACCAATGCCTAATACAGTGGGATGGAGATGAAGTAGAAGTCGTCCACGCAGATGATTCGGCCGAGATTTCAACGGCTGGCATGAACGTTTGGGAGACATCAGGCCAAGAGCCACTCTCAGGCATCAATTTGGACGACTGCGAGCGCATCGACGTGACAAAGAACGGGGTTAGGCTGGTTTTATCCACCGGCCTGACCGTGTAACAAGAGCAACATCGATGGACAAATGTGGCGATGCCGATCCAAGTGATCGGCCCCAAGGATTTGTGGAGGAACATTGCAAAAACCTTCATCGAGCAAGCAACGTGGAGGCCGATTCCAGCAATCGGCCAAAATTATCCTCACTATACATTCTGCCTGGGTTCAGCATTTGATCCAACAGGGAATACCTGAAGAGCCGATACCATCAAATCCCTTGAAAGAATCGGCTCGGGGGGCACCTAGGTGGATAAAACACGTGGATATGCAGTGGAAGTGTCTTTCAAATACCCGGCAGCCCAAGATATCCTTTGATGACGGGTATTGAAGTATGGGGCCGATACATAAATCGGCCGTAAAAAATTCAAAACTTTTTAAGCACAGCCGATGCATGGCCATCGACTCAAGAGATACAACTGTTATAAGCAGAGACTCAATGGAGCAGGAAGTGGGTCACGAAGAGAGACTCTACTGGAAGAACTCCTCAATGGAATGCCTTTTTGCAAGTATTCGAGCCCGCAATATCAGCTGGGGCGGTTTGAGGGATCATGACCCTGACCAATGCCAAGAGCAGCCTGGACGTGCAGATCAGGTTAAGGATGGGTTGCATCAGATCCGCCAAAGGAAAGGAGTCGATCTGACCTGCGAGGCGCGAGAAGTGGACTGAAGAAGCTCGGGGGGCAGCTCACCCTGAAGGTTCTCTGCTCTGGGGAGCCGATTTCTGGCTCTGCATTATGACTTGAGGCCAATGGCGGCACATTTGGCTGACTCACTACCTTTCTCGCCTTGACTGAGGCTCGGGGGGCAGCTTGTCCTGAAGGACCATCTGCTATAGGAAGCCGATTTGGTTGAAATCGGCTGGCTCTACATCTCAGCTTTTGAGGAATAGTTGCTGCGGGAAAAACGGAGCGAGAGCACTATCTGCGGAAGTATCAGCTCCGGCCTCCGGATTGATTCAGCAATGGTCCTAGAGCTCTGCCGAAGACAAAGGTGGCCGTTAATAATACGCTCAGTGACTGCGGGTTGGACCTGTTCGGTTGGAAATTTATCATAAGAGGTCGATGCGTTTCCATCGGCTCATTGAGCGTTGATCCAACTAACAATCGGCAGAATCAGTACGAAGGGAAATCGGCAAAATCAAGTTAAGGAAAAGTCTTCTTCATTAATAAGAGAGGATTTTTACAATGAAGAGCCGATTGCTCAAAGCAAGGAAGAGCAAAAGAAAGAGCCGATTGCTCCGGGACTACTAATCCTACATAACTAATCCTCGCTAGCATCTCCGTCGGTGTCGCCGTCGGTGCTACTGCCGGAGAATTCCTCGCCGCTGCTGCCCCAGCCGTCGGCCGGAGCTTCCTCTTCCTCGTCATCATCATCATCCTCGCTGTCCTCCCAAGTGCGGAAGCGCTTCGTCGGCGGGTACCCAGCGGAAGAGGAGGAATCATCCTCCTCCTCCTCCTCTTCTCCTTCCTCGTCATCATCCTCGTCCTTGCTGTCCGCCCACATGCGGGAGCGCTTCTTCGGCGGGAGCCTGGCGGAGGGGGAGGCCGTTGTCTTCTCTACTTCTCCTTCTTTCTCCTCCTTGTCGGAGGAGATGGGGTTCGCCCCGGAATGGAGGACGTCTTCATTCTTGCTCTTCGGCGAGGATTGGAGGGGCAAGCCTGAGGGGGAAGAGGAAGAGGAAGACATTGCTACGGGGGAAGAGGGTTTTTGGCGGCGGTGGACAGAACGAGCAAGGGGATGGAGTGGCGAACCGTTCGGCACAGATAAATAAAGTGGGTGTAGTGGAGGTTTAATGCCATGACGGTTCTCGAGGATGTTATGCCGAAATTATCAATTCATGCAGAGAAGCCCAGGAGGTGAGGCGAAATGATAAAAGATTCTGCGGCAGTGCTGTTCTGCCACGACATGACCCGACGAAGGAAAGGCGTAATGATTTTGGAAATGTCATTTCCAAAACCAGGGGGGCATGTGTTATCACCGAGAATTTGACCGAGTCGAGAGGTGGGCCGCGATCAAGATGGGTTTGAAGATTATATACGGAAGAAATACGTGAATCGGCCTTACATGCAAAGTTTGGGCTAGTTTGCCCGTGTATACGTACCATAGTAGGATACGTGTCGGTTAGGAGTTAGAGTTTTACCCGTGCACGGTTAGGTGCACGCCTGAATTAGAAAGTCCCCCGGACTATAAATATGTATTTAGGGTTTATGAAATAAACAACAACCAACGTTCAACACAAACCAATCTCGGCGCATCGCCAACTCCTTCGTCTCGAGGGTTTCTCCTGGTAAGCACCATGCTGCCTAGATCGCATCTTGCGATCTAGGCAGCCTAGCTATTATGTTGTTCATGCGTTGCTCGTGCTTGAAGCCTTTTTGATGGCGAGCAACGTAGTTATCTTAGATGTGTTAGGGTTAGCATTGTTCTTCGTATCATATGCTGTCGTAGTGCAACCCTTATACATCTAGCCGCCCTTACACCTATCTTAGGTGTAGGGGCGGCACCCCGCTTGGTCATCGTTTAGTAGATCCGATGTAACATCCCAAAAATTTCAAAACAAACAAAATGAATTTCCCTAGTTCCAAATTTTGGAACTAACAAAAACTTTTATTAAATCAAGTTGATACTTAGAGATCTTGTTTAATTCTTGTTCTATTGCCATGATTGCTTGTTTAATTAGATTCTTAAATATTCTTAAACCCTAAAACCTCACACCCCTTTTTACCATCCAAGTTAAAATAAAATAAAAAGAATTTAAAAAAAGAAAGAGACATATGTGCCTATGGCTATTTTTATAAAACTTTACCCTAGGCCTTTCCACTTTGTTTAGAGGTTTGGAAAACCTTCCTATACCTTATCTAGTACTTCTCAAACCCAATCCAAAGTGAAACAATGGATTTTAAAAAGAAAGTAATAATGCCATAGAGGCATATGAGAGCAAATAACAAATTTGTGAAATTGAGGATCTTGACCCTAAGAATAGTGGTGAATGGTTGGATCACTCCTATATACCATTTCAACACTCAACAACATCAAATGGGCCAAGAACAATCAAATTAAAAATCAAATGCCACATATGCATAAAGGCATATGTGACACATAGCCATTTCACAAAATTTTGCCCTATGACTTTAAACCTTGACCAAATGATGTGAAACCTTCTCCAAACCTAATATAACCCTAAATTAACCCTAACCCATGCCCAAGTAAAGCAAGGTGAACAATTTACAAAAATAATAAAATTTGACACATCATCTCTTATGTGTTATGGCCATTTTTGCAAATCTTTGAATAAGACCTTTTGAAATGGATTCAATGGTTTGGAAATGTTTCTAAACTAATAAGAATCACATTAGAGTCAACAAAAGTCAAATTAAATGGAGAGAAATTAAATAGGGAGAAAATCCCAATTTCACTCACATACACATAAGGCCAATTTTGCAAATCTTCACCAAAGGCCACCATTGCTTGATCTATTGTTTGTAAAACTCTTATATATGATAAACAAACACAATTGCATCAAAGAAACCAAAATCAAACCAAAGCAAATCTCAAAACCTTCACACATATGATAATGGTCATATGTGCACTTTTTAAAATCTTCACCACTTTACCCCTCTGGTTTTGACTTTTCTTCAACCAACCTTGACCAACCATTGCCATTTCATCCAATAACTCATCAAGGTGAACAACTTTGGTGTTGACCACTTTGACCAGATCGTTGACCATTGCTCAAATTAGTCAAGCCAAGATGCTATGTTGAAACAAATTCTAGATTCCCTCAAATTTTAGATTTTTTCACAAATCCTTTCCAAATCTCAAACCAATGCCACACATTGCTGCACAACATCTTTTAGAACCCATCCATCACAAAAATTGGTCAAAAGTCATCACACATGAGACCTTGTTAAATAATCAAAATGATGCCATAGAGGTACAACCACTATTCCACCCACTCTCCTATCACCTCACCTCTCTCTCCCTTGTGCTCATCCACACTACCTGGTGCCCAAACCCACCTAGCATGACCTCACCAAGTACATGGTCACCTCCCATCACCACCATGCCCAAGAATCTTGTCTTATGTCACATATACTTTGACAAATATTAGATGTACATGCTCTAGACCCCTCTCCACTTGTTCACCTTGTCAATTCACCTGGACTCACCCCACTTGACCAAGCCATGGACCCAGGGATAAAGATTTTGCACAAAAAAATGCCAAGACATGACCATGCCACTCCAAATGACATCACATGCCAACCCTTGTCCTCCTCCCTCTCTAGTCACCCTCACCTTGTCAAATAAGCTTCCCTCACCTCATCGACCCCCACCATGCCAAGGTTGAGCTCGGGAGAAGCATAGCATAGCCCATGTCACACCATGCCACTCACATAGTCACCACCATGCACCCACATGCCCTGGCCCTTTTCCCTCCCTCTCACCATGTCACCTACGGTCCCTGGACCCTAGACACCTTCCAGACATGGTCCTTGGTGGAGGAGAGCAAAGACTTGACCACAACACTCATGCCATGTCACTTGATCACCAACCGGTGGCCACCCCTCTCCCTCTGCGTGCACACTGCATCCCATCGCGTACCACTGAGCCACCACACTCCTCTCACCTCAGAACACCTCCTAGACACGACCGTTGACCTGCCCACGCACCAAGTGGACGCCACGACGCGACGCCCTCAAAGGACACCGACGTCGGCCTCGTCCTCGTGTGCCCTGCACACTACGTATGCGAGGCCAGCCACCTGTGCACGCGTTCACCCCTCCCCGGTACCTCTCCGGCGACGCCATGGCAAGGACCGAGCCCCACGCACTTGACGCGCGCCGTGGCGTCGCCCGCCATGACCTCCACGTCGCGTTCCCGTCCACTGGAGCCTATATAAGCAGCCCTCCGCGCCTTGGACATCACCACACCACCCGGCAGCTTCACTCCCTCCCTCCTAAAGCCTCCCTCTCTCCCTCCTTGCCGCACACCGGCGTCCACAAGCTCATCACGGCCACCGGCGGCATCCCTCAAAAGCGCCCAGATTTTTATCACCATAGCCCCGGAGCCCTACAGAAAAGTTGTAGCCCTTGGAAATACCTTTCCAACGCAACAAACCACGCCTCAATCCGAGCTCCGAGGTGAAAGTTAGAGCCCCCGCAAGTTAGCAGCGTCGGGAGGAAGACGACGGCCCAGCGCCGTCGGATCCTGATCCGACCCACCGCGTGCGTCGCCCGCGCCCGACGTGCACGCGCCATGCACGCGTGGCCCAGGCCGCCGCTGGGCCGGCCCACTCCTTTTCCCGCCCGCGGTTTAAATTCAAATTTCGTGTTTACTTTTATTTCAGCTTTTGCTTACTAGAACATTGCTAGAATTTGAATAGTTTCAATTGTACTAATCCAAATTTAGTGATTCAATTTTTTTAGAAAGCTTATGAAATTCTCTAACAAACCTCACTGGTTTCAACCTCATAGCTTGTGTAGTTTTTGATTAGTAAAAATAACAAATCATTAACTTTTCAAACTTCAAATAAATCTTAAAAATCAACCCTTTTGAATTTTGAGGTGATTCCACCTCTCATAAATCACATTTGATGTTGTCTAATTTATTATGTAATAAAATACTATAGTTGTTTCATATGATCATGGGCTAGAGCAAAGTATTGGCTATGTAGTCAAAATCTAGCCCATTTAAACTATTTCAAAATTAGGGTTTCAAATCTATGAGGTGTAGCACCTCATTTAAATCATTTTCACAAGTGGTATGAAGTAATGTGATGACCCTTATTGCTTGGTCTCATATATGCTCACTTGTGGATATTAAATCAAAGGGATTTCTATTTTCGTGCCCTCCGGTCCTTAGTTGTACTTAGTTTTCCCCAGCTCCTTAGTTTTTCCTCAGTTTTCCCCAAGCCCTTGTTTGAAACCCGCAGAAGCAGCTCAGACGGCGGGATTCCCGTTTAGTTGACCGTTCTGTCACGTGTGGGGCCGCGTCTTGTGGGGCCGAGTCGTGTGGGCCCGCGTCGCGTGGGGCTGGTAGAAAGGGCCCGCGTGGGACGGGACGAGAAGCGTTTGGTTGCACGTGAGCGGGAGGCTGGGTTACGTCTCTCTCGGCCCCAAATTGGCATCCCTATTAAGTGCACCTTTTTCCCCTCTTTCTCTCTGTCCTTTTCACCAAATTAGTATAAAATCTAGAGAAGCTTGCATTTCTGACTTTCTTCAATTATTTGTGCCTTTTGGCCCTCGTTGTTTGCCCAATATGGCAGCAAATCTAGTACTCCCTATGGTTCATATGTATGTAGTTAAATCTAGAAGCAAATCTCCGGGATAATGTACGATAAATTCACGAGTCATAGTAAATCAAGAAAACTAAGTACGGCCAACAAAATATAGTAGACTAGGGATAGATAATCCCTAGATAATATGGATAGATAATAGGCTGCATACACGGCAGCCAACATAGTAACTGAGGTTCTTCACGGCACCATCATACTAACATAACAACAAGGGATCCCTAGCTAACAACAAAGGGATCCCAACAACAAACTAGGAGGCAGCGGCGGCAGCGGCACACGTCCGGGACTCCGCCTACCCCATACGGCTCTCCCTCCACTTGTTGCTCTTGCTCCCCTTGGGAGCCTTGGGCTTGAGCGGAGGCATGCGCCCGGCGGAGATCTCCACCCGCTGGAAGCTGCGGAGGTGCATGCCGAGCGCCCTGTGCTTGGCGTGGAAGGAGTGGACGTTCACCGTCGTGCCGACCTTGGGGAAGGTGTTGCTGATGTTCTCGAGCATGCGTGACGAGGCGGTTGAAGTCCGTGGCGCCGAGTCTCTGGTGCGGAAGGGGCACTGTACACCTCCTTGGCGAAGTAGGAGATGTGCGGCCGACCTGCGGCCTCCGCGGCACACGGCGAGTCTTGACGTCCTCCTGCTCTTCGTCGGCTGCCGACGTCGCTGCCGGACATCTGATCCATATCAAACAGAAACTAGTGAATGAGTTGCAACGATGACTAACGTACATGATAACAAAGTTAAGAAAAACAGAGTCAGCCTCGGTTAGAGTGGACATGATTATATATCTACGGGGAAGGGGTAAGCGAACTAAAGCTCATGCACAACAGATTTGTACACGGCAATGGTTCGCTGAACCCTCCACTGTAAAAATTTGTGCCCAACCATTCATCATAGGCAAAGAAACAGATTCTAGATCTGAACTAGATCTGAACTTGAACACATTCGAGATTATTTGCAAAATTAAACGGTTGATATCTTTTGATTAGTGCATAAAATAACTGATTGAGATCCCATGATTACTTGCATAAATTAAGCTGATTGAGATCCAATATTACTTGCATAAATTAACCGAACAGCCGAACCCCAAATCAAGAAGTGATCAAAACAAAATGGAATAAAATCGGCGCAAATATTAGCCCAATACGGATCCATCTACGGATCCATCTACACCGGCAAAAATAGGGTTCAAAAAGGAATGGGGAACAAAAAAGGAAGCAAACCGTAGTTACCTCGTTCCATGGGTCCTCCGAGGGAGGTGTCGTAGGGGTTCGGGGGCGGGACGTACGGCACGGGGTCGTAGGGGTCCCATCCCGCCGGGATCCGGCGCCACCGGCGGCGGCGGCCTCCGTGCTGCCGGCGGCGGCGGCGGCGGCGGCGTCGTCCGTCGAGAGGACGGGGCCGAAGATGGAGGCGTCGCGCTTCGAGCCAACCTCGACGATGGGATTGGCATTCTCCTTGTCCATCTCTCCGGCGGAGGAAGAGGAAGAGGAAGAGGGAGAGGGAGAGGGTTTTTGCTTTGGAGAAGATGATGGGACGTGGGAGAGAGTTGGCGATGCGTGAGCGAGTGAGAGTGACGAGAGACGAGTGGGAGGAGGCGTCTATAAAGGCGAGGGGTGGTTAATGCGACCCGCGTCCTACGCGTGCACGGGTGCACGTACGCACGTCTTGGACTTACGCAACGCGACACGCGTCCACGATTGCACGTCTCGACTTCTCCACCGCGACCCGCGTCTACGCGTCAACAATTGCACGTGTCCTCGAGTCTAACCACTGGAAATTTAGATATACTCGGGTATACCCTCGAGTCTTATACTAGCATTTTTTGTGTGCTCAATTTTCCCCTCGAGTGCTAATGCTGGCTAGTGCAATATACTCGGTTTACCCTCAAGTGGCTGGTCAACGAGAGAGTCAACAAATGGGATTAACTAGTTAAATGAGTCATTTAATGTGCAAAAAAATCCTAAAAAGAGTGGCACTTACTCATGGAGTCTTTACCACAAATTGACACTTCTCAAATCATAGATAAATCATAGATAAATCAAGTTTTACCACAAATTGCCACTTCTCAAATCACCTAGTAGCTATGAAGGTGCATGGTTTTCCACAATAAGCCCTTCCCAAAACGGCTTCCCCCAAATCATACTTTGTCTAAATGAGGCCACAATTCTCACAGCTGATGTATATTGGTATTGCAAATAGTTTGAGGTAGGCCAAGATGGGTTTCATTGTACAAAACACGCATTTTCCATTTTTTAAATCTCATATTTGAATCCCTTAGTCTATTTACTACTCGGGTGCCCTTGGTTTCTTGATAGTACTCGGTTTGCCCTCTCTCTTCACAAATTCTCGCGGACGTGCATCATCGCTACGATTGGTCTAGCCCATGTCACGCGGATCGTGCCCACCAGGCCGTTGATCGTATGATATAGGGAACGGGCGGGATAACCCCTCTCTCTCTCGTTGGCGGTTAATTAGCTTGCTTTGAAGGGCGGTTTTACGTATTATTTTTCACGCGCTAAAAATTATAAAGCTGTTTTAGGCGTTATTTTTCACGCAAAAAATGATAAACCATCACCGATTTGTTGTTACCATTACTTTTCACGCAAAAAAAATGATAAACCATCACCGATTTGTTGTTGCCATTACTTTTCACGCAAAAAATTGATAAACCATCAACAATTTGTTGTAGCCATTACTTTTCACGCAAAAAAAAAATGATAAACCATCACCGATTTGTTGTTGCCATTACTTTTCACGCAAAAAATGATAAACCATCAACAATTTGTTGTAGCCATTACTTTTACGCAAAAAATGATAAACCATCAACAATTTGTTGTTGCCATTACTTTTACGCAAAAAATGATAAACCATCAACAATTTGTTGTTGCCATTACTTTTCACGCAAAAAATATGATAAACCATCACCGGTTTGTTGTTGCCATTACTTTTCACGCAAAAAATGATAAACCATCAACAATTTGTTGTAGCCATTACTTTTCACGCAAAAAATGATAAACCATCAACAATTTGTTGTAGCCATTACTTTTCACGCAAAAAAATGATAAACCATCAACAATTTGTTGTAGCCATTACTTTTCACGCGAGAAAAAACCTAATTTGTTACAAAAGCTGGTTTCGAGTGAGACCTAACCAAGTTTGGCATACATGATGGCATACCTATAACAACAAGGAATATCTAAAAGGGAAAGTTTCGAGAAAATTTAGGGTGAAAATGATGCCATACATGATCTTGTTTTTCGAGGTTTTGACCTGAAAATCAATTGGGTATTGTAAAGGGAAATAAAAAGTTCGAAAAATGTAAAAACGAAACAATCTATCTATCTATGTATAGAAGATCAGTTGTATGAAATTTGAGGTTATTTAGAGAAGGTAGAAAAAATCACCTTGTTAGAAAAGCTGGTTTCGAGCGAGACGAAACGGCATGCGCTTAAGCAAAGTGATTTTTTCGAACATCTCCAAATGACCCCAAATTTTCCATACATGATGCCATACGTGTAACAACAAGGAACCCTATCTAAAAAGTGTCAAAAAAGTTTGCCCAACCGTATAGCTCTATCAAAAAGAACCTCACCATGGCGCTAGTATAATTTTGGGATAGTTACAAACTTTCGTTACCTAACCTTCAACATGAAACTTGTTTCAAATTCATTTTGGCCTACAAGAAACAAATCCCAACTTGATTCGAGCACCACGGCCTCCAAACGATGCCGATGCCGATATCGGCATGGTCGAAACGGCTATGCTCGCCGCCACTTGCTAGGTCAACGTCGGGATGCACCCTCAATCCCGTCCCCTCATTCGATCAACGACACACCGAGAGATACCGCCGAGGCCAATGCCGAACGTACATGCGATGCCAATGCCGATCATGCATGCACGCCGGCTGTGGGCACGGCCACGCCGATCCCGCTATGCTTCGGACGCCACGGACCGCCGCGAGATCTTTCCCTTCGCCACCACACTCTCCTAGCACCCACCTATACACGCCGGAAAGGAGAGACACTAGTTTTCTCTACATTGCTCGCGTTCGTGTCCGACACGGTCGGTCAAAGTTTTGAGGTGGTCGTCGATGTCGTCGACCATTTCTTCTCTTCTTTGCATGGTTAAACGCGTCTAGTTCATATCTATCTAATGCGTGCGGTCTCGCCTCATGCGGTTCTTTGTGGACGTCGATCTCATCTCGGCACCCCGCATGCCACCTCCTCCGTGCCATCGGTTGTAGAGCTCCGTTTAAAAATCTAATCCTACCCGTGTATTGCCCCTTGTATCGGCGTCATGGCCGTACTTGTCATTTGATATACCGAAGCCCCACTCGTTCGCGTTTTGGTCGGGGATACGGCGATGCTTACGGTCAAACAAAGATGGATGGTCGACGTGTCTTTGCGGGCTCTACGTGGCCCCACTAGTCGAGAAGATAACGGTCAACCGTCGGGCAACCGGCCGTTACATCACGTCTGATGGTTTCGGACAAACGCTTGGGTAAAGCGAGGAAAAACTAAGGAGCTGGGAAAAGCTGAGCACAACTAAGGACCGAGGGCACGAAAATAGAAATCCCTA
>NC_061510.1:328014215-328025886 GCF_022539505.1 Lolium rigidum
ATGTGTTTTTTCTGTCCGAAACGCATGTGGGAAAATCTAGGGCAGAGAATCTTAGGAGGAAATTGGGTTTTGATCACTCAATTATTTTTTGAGAGCGATGGTCAGAGCGGAGGTTTATTGATGCTATGGAGAAACACTGTGAGGATTACTCAAAAAGGTGTTACAAAGAATTACATTGATGTTGTGATTGAATATGATATTCCATGGAGATTTACTGGGGTTTATGGTGAATCAAGTTGGGGCCAGAAACATACTACGTGGGAAGCTCTACGTACTCTACATGGTCAGATGGATCTGCCTTGGCTAGCTCTAGGAGATTTGAATGAGATTTTATTTAACTATGAGAAAGAAGGGGGTCGGCCTAGATCTCAGCAAGCTATGAAATATTTTCATGGTGCCCTGAAAGATTGTGAGTTAGAAGATATGAGATATCTGTGGGATCTGTTCACGTGGAGGAGAGGTAAAATAAGAGAAATATTGGATCGAGGAGTGGTCAATGATCAATGGGACATTATTTTCCCACTTGCCAGTCTTGTAAACAGTGAAACAACTAGATCTGATCATAGACCTCTATTAGTGGATACTGAGTTTTTGTCTAACTCTCATGCAAGGTCGGAAATTCCCCACAGATTTGAGGCGAGATGGCTTCAAGAGGATGTTGTAGAGGAGATGGTGATAGCTGCATGGGAAAGGGCGAAAGCTAGGGGGAGGATCCCTCGCTGATGGAAAAATGCAACGAGGTTCACTCGGAATTACATACTTGGGATAAGGAGGTGCTTAAGGGCCCAACCAGGAAATTTAATGAGCTTAAACAGGATCTTGAACAACTTAGAAGGGGTCCTAGGACTGATGCTGCGTTGGCTACCCCAAAAGAGGTTCAATTGCAAATCGAATTGACTTTGGAAAAGGAAGAGATGTTCTGGGTGCAAAGAGCACGTGCGAACTGGTTGAAACATGGCGATAGAAACACACACAAAAATTCATAGATTTGCTTCAAAACGGAAAAAACAAAATACAATCAAATGTTTAGTAGATGCTAATGACAATAGACATGATGACAGAGATTCTATGTGTGATGTTGTGTACAATTATTTTACTGATCTGTTTACTTCTGAAGTGGTGGCTCCAGAGGAGAGTGTTTTTGAAGATATCCAACAGTTAGTCACGGATGATATGAATAGGGGCCTTCTTGCCCCTTTCACAGCCGAGGAGGTGAAGATGGCACTTTTTAATATAGGAGATTTGAAAGCTCCGGGGCCTGATGGGTTACATGAAGTTTTTTACAAGAGGTTTTGGGAAATACTTGGTGATGACCTCGTTAAGGGGGTTCCTTAGGCGGTTAACAAAAAAATGGTTCCGGAAGGATGGAACAATACGACTCTAGTGTTGATTCCTAAAATTGATAACCCTGAAAAGGTCACACAATTCATGCCTATTAGTTTAATTATGCAATGCAATCTACAAAGTGATTTCAAAGATGCTCTCAAATCGGGTGAAGATGTACCTCCCTAATATTATTAGTGATCATCAAAGTGCATTTGTGCCAGGGAGGCTGATTACTGATAATATTCTAGTAGCTTATGAAAGTATTCATGCAATGAAGAAAAGGAAAGGGAAAAGATGCATGTGTGCAGTCAAGCTCGATATGCACAAGGCATACGACCGAGTTGAATGGTGTTATCTTGAAAGAGTGATGCTAAAAATGGGCTTTGATAGGAGGTGGGTAGATATGATCTTGGCTTGTGTCTCTTCTGTTAATTATAATATCAGGTTTAATTCGATGGAGACAGATGTTTTTACACCATCAAGAGGCTTGAGATAGGGGGATCCCTTATCCCCATATTTATTTTTGCTAGTTGCTCAAGGTCTATCGAGTATGCTAAAAGGGGCTGAAATGAGAGGAGAAATTGAAGGGGTGCGGGTCTGTCGAGATGCACCCATGGTTTCACATCTTTTATTTGCGGATGACTCATTGATTCTTATGAATGCAGATAGAAAGAATGCATTGAATTTGAAGGGAATTCTCGATAATTATTGCGCAAACTCGAGACAAAAAACTCTCTGAAAGCAAATCAAGCATTTTCTTTAGTCCGAGCTGATGTATGTCCAATTCTGAATATTTTGACAGAATCCCTTAATTACAAGTATCTGGGTCTTCCGGCTATGATGGGGATTTATAAAAGCACATGCTTTAGACACCTGGTGGATAATGTGATCGCTAGGATAAGTGGATGGAAGGAAAAAAATGTTGAGTTTGCCAGTGTTTGCTATGGTGGTTTTCAAAATTTCGAAAAACATTTGTAAAGGAATATCAGATGCCATCTCTGAGTTCTGGTGGGTCGATGAGGAAGAGCAGAAACATATGCATTGGAAGGCTTGGTGGAAATTATGTATCCCAAAGAAAAGTGGATGTATGGGGTTCAACTACTTACAATGTTTTAATTTGTCTATGTTAGCTAAGCCGGTTTGGGGGCTTTTGTCCGAGCCCGAGTCCCTTTGTGCAAGAGTTCTGAGAGCAAAATATTACCCAGATGGGCGCCTTCTTAGTGCAACTCTGGAAAGTGGAAGTTCCATCACTTGGCAGAGTATCCTTGCCGGGTTAGAATGTTTCAAAAAAGGATGTATTTGGAGAGTGGGTGATGGAAGTCATATCAATATTTGGGAGGATAGTTGGATACCTTCTAGCCACAGTTTAAAGATCATGACTCCGAGAGGGACTAATGTTCTCACACGAGTGTCTAATTTGATAAACCCTATAGATGGTTCTTGGGATGAAGACTGATTGAGGGAATTATTTTGGCCAATTGATGCACATAGAATTATGCAAATTCCACTGACACCAAACAGAGAAGACCTTGTGGCGTGGCACCATAATAATTTGGGTCTCTTTTCTGTTCGATCAGCTTACTATTGTTAGTGGATTTACAAGTTTGCGAAAAATAACAGTTCCGAGTAAATAAAGATTTTTGGGTGGAGGGTCCCGCATGCTATGATCCCATGTCGCGGTGTCTTGGCAAATCGCCATATTGGGAATCAGGGAGGCTGCCCTTTATGCATGTCTAGTTGTGAAGATATAAAACACTTGTTATTTACATGTACAAGAGCTAAGAAGATATGGGACTATCTTGGTTTGTCTAACAGATTAAATAGTGCCTTAAATCTTGACAGATCTGGTTCTGTGGTGGTAGAGGAGATTATAAGAAGGGGAGGACGTGTTTCAATGCTGGAGAATATTGGGTTCGCTGAAATTGTTCTAGTAGCAGGATGGTATATCTGGTGGGAAAGAAGATAAATAGTACATGGTGAGAAAGTCCAGACCCCCTTTCGATCAGCTACATCTATTTGGACTCTTGCAAAGAACTATATGAATGTACTAAAGACACCTGATGCAAAGCTAAAGGAAGGGTGGAAGAAACCATTGAAATTAAGGTACACTAGTGGAGAACAGGCCTTTCGTCCCAAACCCCTGGGAGCAACAGTCCCGGTTTTGAACCAAACCGGGTCCAATGAGGGGTACTGGTCCCGGTTCATCGTGGAAACCCTTTGGTTCTAGTCCGTTTGGGGTCTTTTGTCCGGTTCGTAATACCAACCGGGACTAAAGGGGTGGTCTCTGGGGCAAAAGCCTTTAGTCCCGGTTCGTATTACCTTTAGTCCCGGTTCGTAATACGAACCGGGACTAAAGGATTTTTGGGTTTTTTGGCTCCTCCACCACCCCCCCTCGTGGATCGCCTTTTTTTAACACTGTAAAATAGAAAAGAAAATGATAGAAAATTCAAAAAATAAGATGTTTTCAGATTCTTATATGTTATGCAACGTACTATTAGGGAAAATTAACAAATTTGAATTTTCACTTTTTTGCAAAAAAAAAAGGTTTGGAAAATGGTAAAACCGCATTAACTTTTGCATACGACATCGAAAAAAAAGTATAATATATCAAAATCATCGTGGGAAAAAGTTACATCCGAATTCACCGGGGTTCACCCGGTTAGCCAATTTTTAGATTCTCAAAATTCCAAATGAAAATATGAAAGCAGGAATATTTTAGTTTTTGCCAGAAATTCAGGATTTTATATTTTTAAATTTTATAAATTAATAATTTCATCATGCATAAATATTACTATTACTTAACCATAAAGTTAGCCAATTTTATAGATTTTCAAAGTTTGGAAAAAAATTATTAAAATTTAATATTAAAGAACAATTATAATACAAATTAAAAAAATAATATTTATAAAAAAATAAAATTATAATATAATTATCACAACATGTTATCACGCTCATTAGTGGTCCTTATAAACCGGGATTACAGACCCTTTTTCTACTAGTGGTAATCTAATGGTGAATGTGGATGCAACGTTTGATCCATACTCAGGAAAGGGGGCGACATGAGTTGTTATTAGAGACTGCACGGGTAATTGTATTGCAGCTTCGCAAACTTTCTTACCCCATGTGGTCGATACACCAATGGCTGAAGCATATGCGTTACGTGATGGGTTCACATTGGCAAAACAGAATGGTATTCAGAATTTCACGGTTCATACTGATTGTACCCAAGTGGTGGAGACAATGAAGAATGGTGTGTACGACAGTGAGTGGGTATGCATCGACTGGAACTTGGGTGGACTAGGATGCATCAACCCATCCTTGCTGTCAGGCAATGCCTCGGTCCACTTATAGGATTAAGATGTTCACGAAATAAATAAGTAGTAAGGAAATTATAAGCCTTGATATATTTCTCTAAACTAGATGAGTAGTGCAACAACCTCAATTTATTTTAGGCCACATTATGTATCTTTCAAAAAAACTTACGTCTTTGTCACATAATTAGAAGGTACTTCCTATAGTGAACCGGGCAAGGAACATATGGAGTCTGCAGGTTCTATTTGTTGTCCTCAAAGAGCGGAATTCTCCTATGTCACTATGCTCCGGCGAATGTGTACCCACGAACGCCATGCTGTGCAAGAATGCGTAGCAGGCGGCACGGTGAAACGCGCATTTCTATCTGGTTAACATATGAGCTGTAAAGTTTTGAGAAGCTGCGTTAGTTGTTGTAATTCTGAGATTTTTTTTCTTATGTGCTAGTACTATATTTTTTGGTCGTTAAATACTTTTTTTCTAAAAATTTGCCTAAAAATGTATTTATTTATTTATTTTGTTTTTTATAAAAGAAATATATTAATATCGAGAGACAACAATTACACCCAGCCTCTATAACAACGTAATAACCTAATGACAGTACGGATGCACACAGCTAAAAAAGAGAAAAAAAAAGTAAGAAATTAAAATCTGTTCTCACAGCAACAATACATCCACCACCAAGACAACACCTAAACTCCAGTCTCTCAAAAGCAACACCTTCAACTTTATTCTGTTGTGTTGGATGTAATTTTCTTTTGTTACTTTTGAAGTAGGACATGGCTCACCTTCTTCCTCTCCTTCCTCTTGCTCCCTCTGCACATAGACTTGCCTAGCCACCTAGCCACCGCATGCATTCCGGACTCGCCAACCGCCTGCCGCCCCTGAATTGTTATGTGGCTGCCGCTATTGGTGAATTAGAGGCCGCTACGTCCAACTCTGCTACGTTTCACCATGTCTAGGATCTGGGAGCTCCTTGCCTTTTAGCTAGAGATCGGCGGCGTCTTGGCGAGCTGATGGCTTGGAGAGGTTAAGCGCTAGCTAGTTGAGATTTCGAACCTGCTAAAATTCTTGATGACACATATATCCTCTGTTTTTGCCCATTGTCTGCTATATTCACATCTAAAGGCGGCATTCTTAATTAGAGAATATGCTAGAGTTGCCCTTAGGCCGGTACACAATTCGGTTGAGTAAACTGATCCTTTTTTTTTTTTTTGACAACACTCAAATCCCTAGTGAAAAAAACGATTTTTTTTACTCTGAAACCTATTCAGCGGGCTTTGTTATACTGATGGTGGGGACCTGTGAGGCTAAAAGTAATACTATGAAGCTTGCTGGACACAATATATTGCTCATATAATAGAAGTAAGAAATACAAGGATGAATCTTGTAGAGAATTTTGATCCTGCCCTGAACGAGGAGTTGATACTTAGCAGCAGATTTGAGTTAGCTCAGCCTACTTGAGAATTTCGTTGGTGTGTCATCGCAGCGTAAGTAACAAGGTGTGCTCGAATTCTTGTCTTTCTTCCTCGCCGTCCCAAGACGACGGAGGCGGTACCAAGGTGCGAGGCGAAAGGAGGCTGGGGCGATAACCCGAGTAAACGTGCCATCGGCAGTTGGATGGCGTAGGCGGGAGCTGGTGTCGCCTGTCAAATTGCATACAGACAGGCTCGGAAGATGGCTCCGGCGTGCGTCTTCTCGTGCTGTGCCTGAACACGGCATGGGCATCCCTGTAGCACAGTGTCATGTCGCGGTCGTCGAACCAGGCGCTCCTCGGCTGGTAGAAGTAGTAGGGGTCGCCGACATAGAAGCTGTAGCACAGGTCCCAACACAACCTGCTGTCTTGATCTTGGAGCTGCCGGTCCGGCGGTGGTGACGACAGGACCCAGAACTGGAGCTTCCGGGGAAGGGCCTGCATACCGCCGAGGACTTCAACCGCGAGGCACAGCCGCCCGCTCATCTCCAAGGCGGTTACCAGAGGATCATAGCACGGGTTGAACTCGTCGGCGGGGGGCGGGAGACGGAACGTTCGGCACGCCTCGGTCGCCACGTCCACCTCCAGCAACCCGTCAGGGTTCCGTCGCAGATTCGGGCTTGTACGGCCGGTGGTCACCAAGTAAAGCTTGCCTTGAACGAAGACGGGCGAGAAGGTGCGCAACAGGGGACACTGCGTACAGAACGAGCCCTGGCGCCACCCACCGCCACCGCCTGCTCCGTCTAAGGTGTACACGCTCTGGTTGACGTTGTCTGTACCGACGTAGTAACAGTGGCCGGAGAAGGAGAATCGAAACAGCTTGTGCTCCTTGGTGGAGGGACTGAACCCCAAGGCTAAGAGATGGTTGATATTATTGATGCCGCCCGAAATCTCCATCCCGACGGGCGGAGGCGCCCTGGGAACCGTTGCCGTCTCGCCGGTGACAGGGTTGCAGAGGAAGGCCGGCGAGTCGCCCTTGTCGGCCGCGAAGCAGAGGAGGCCGTTGCAGACGTTGGAGAGGGTGTAGTTGCTGGGGATCTTGACGCGGTAGGGCATGGGCCTAGACGACGAGACGCTGAAGAAGCCGGCCTCGTCGGGCCTCCCGCGCTCGCAGGTCTCCGTGACGAGCAAGGCCTCTGACGCCGTGGAGACATGGTTCATCTCGGCCTTGGCGTGGAGGCTGTTGAAAGAGGGGTCGGCGACGACGTTGCGCCATAGCCAGGAGACGCAGCAGCAGCGAGCGACGTCCCTGGTCGGCAGCTTGACAAGGATCTCGCGGACCGTATCTGCGGATTCCAGCGGCGAAGCAGATCTCATCTTCATCATTGATACTAATAGTTCGAGAACAAAAGATAGATCGTGTGCAGATTGTTCCGCAGTCACGTCTGACGCGGAGAAACTCAACTGGAGCGTCGATCGGGAACGAGATCAAACACGACACAAGCGTCCCCGTTATATACCAAAAAAGACGGCATCTCGATCGGAGACGCACGGTTTCAACAGAACAAGGCAACAACTCGTTATACTAAAGAGTTTGAGTACTTAATTAGGAACGGACGAAGTAATAGTCGATAAACTATAATATTCAGGAACCAACTATTCGCATAAACTTTTGGATTCTTGGTCTAATTCGCGAGTACCCTGATGTTGATACCATCAAGAAGTTCCTCATGATCATATTGATTAATGTGCTTTTTAAACTTATCTCTAAAACCTATGCGACCATATTGACTCTGGTAGCTCACCATGTCAATTATGTGTTCCAAATATTGTTCATCGAAGGGATATGTCAAAGGTATGTATCCGCGACTAGAGTAGTGGGATGAATATGAGGTACCCAATTTTTTAGATTTTTTGGCTTTATGCAACAAGGTAAAGGAGATCAATGCAAAGTGAACAACCTACATGGTACACACACAAAGAAAAACAACAAGAACAAGTAAAAAAAGAGCAAGGTAAATAAACAAGGTAACCTTCGAGGAGACAGAAGATGCGCGATTTGGTTGTCGTAGTTTCTTCCTTGTTTAGAAAAGTACATCTACGTTGGAAAGGTCTAGCGCCACTAATTTTACCAACGCCACAAAGGTATCACCTTCTTCTCCGGTGAACCCACAACAAAGGTGAATTCACTTCTCCATTAACCACTGTCGATCGAGGTGGCAACCAAATCTTCACACAAGGTTGGGGTACAACTCCGCAACTCAATCACTACGGGGAAAATGCTTATAGCCGCAACTGCACTCCTAACGCAAATTCGAAGGTATGCCGCTGGTAGCCCGTACCGATGATGGGCAAAAAAATACTAGTCACTGGTATGTCGTCGGGTGGTCTCAGCGTTGCGTACTGCTGTTGCGTAAAATAAAAATTGCGTCGTTGGTTCTTGCTTCGGTGGTCGACCCGGGGGTCTAAAAAAAAGGTGACATGTGACTATTTTGGGCATCACGGGTATAGAACAAAGTAGTGACAATGTGGCACACAAATGATCCAACGGTGTTTTTTCTTGAAAACGAATGACATACTTGTTTCTATTGGTTGTCACTGTTTATATGCACACCACTGACTAGCATATATATTTTTACGTTGTTTTGATCATACGTGTCAGGCATGCAACATATATTATTGACAAATTGAATATGAGCATGTGTCATTGGATTTTTAATAGGTTCTATCAAGTCAAAAACAGCAGCCGACGGATAGTCCAACATCTAGCTTCTTTCTATATCACTAACTTGGAACGCAATTCTAAAAGCCATAGTACATACATCCCGAAACCATGTTCATCAGAATAACACCAAATCTTGAGTATATTAACCAAGTGAAGATAAAACATGTTGTTGAGGCAAATACAAAATATAGGGAAATTATACTAACAACTATTTAGAATTTGGCCTTGCGTGCAACAGAACATCAACTAGGCTCGGCTCGGCTCGTGTTTATCACTCTAGCAAAGGGATCAGCCACCGACAACTCATGTGCGCAGAACATGCTAACACCTCCCCGGCCAAACTTATTTAAGCAAGTTAAATGTCCAAACTGAAAATCATCATATCTAGAAGCTTTGTTCCTCGGGTCTAGCCACTTGAACTGGATATTCCACCAGATCTTGGTGTAGCGATCTTTGATGCCAAATCTCATTACTTTGAGCACTTTTACATTCTGAATAAAGAACCTAGCGATGTGAATAACTTGTTTCCTTCCTCGATAGTCGTTAATCGTAATTTCTCTAAGATGAAGATCATGGCATTTTATGGGGTATGGCGACTTATTATGCAGCACATTGGCTGCAAAGAGAACAAATTAAGTAGTTAGTACAATAACAAAAGGAACATAGTTGTCAACTAATCAATATCTCAGGTGAGTTGCATCGTGTGTGAACTGAGGTGGTTTTTTTTTTTGACCTTTTACAGACTATATCCGCTAGAGTTGCTCCTAGGTTTTATATATAGGTCGGTACAAAATTCTGTAAAAAAAAGCTCGGTACAAATTTGATTGAGTAGACTGATCCTGCATCCTTTTGATCGAAATCACCGGGTTTTGCTATACTGCTCCTACGTGGCGACCTGTGAGGCTAGTAGTAAACTGGTAATCTGAAGCTAGAATGCATGCTAGATGGACAGAAGCTATGCTCATATAAAAGTAAGTAATAAATTCATGAATCTTGTAGTAGAGAATTTCGGTCCTGGCCTGAACGAGGAGTAGATGTTTTCATCGCAGCGTAAGTAACATGGCATGCTCGAATTCTTGTCTTTCTTCCTCGCCGTCCCAAGACGACGGTGGCGGTGCCAAGGTAAGAGGCGAGAGGAGGCTGGGGCGATAACCCCCATAAATGTGCCATTGGCAGTTGGACGGCGTAGGCGGGGGCTGGAGTAGCCGGTCACATTGGGGACAGTCAGCCTCGGGAGACGGCTCCGGCGCGCGTCCTTTGGTGCCATGCTTGAACAAGCCCATATAATCCCTGTACCACAGTGTCATCTCGCGGTGGTCGAACCAGGCGCTCCTCGGCTGGTTGAAGCAGTAGCTATCGCCGGCGTAGAAGCTGTAGCACAGATCCCAGCACAGCTTGCCGTCGTCCTCCTGGAGCTGTGGCGACGAGGACAGGACCCAGAACTGGATCTTCCGCTTAGTGGTCACCCGACCCCTGAGAATGTCGACCGCGAGGCATAGCCGCCCGCTCATCTCGAAGGTGTTTACCAGAGGATCCCAGCTCGAGTGGTACTCGTCGGCCCCGAACGGGAGGGGAAACGTGCGGTGCGCCTCGGTCGCCACGTCGACCTCCAGCAACCCGTCAGGTTCACGGGGCTTCTCGTTCACCCATGTACGGCCGGTGGTCACCATGTAGAGCTTGCCACCAAGGAGCACAGGCGGCGAGGTGTGCAACAGGGTAGACTGGGTATGGCACGAACGCTGGCGCCACCCGCCGCCTGCTCCGCCTAAGGTGCACACACTCTGGTCGACTGGGTAGTTGTCGCTGAAATTGAAGTGCGAGAAGGAGAAGCGGAACAGCTTGTGCTCCAATGTGGAGGGGCTGAACCCTAAGGCAAAGACATGGTGGACAGTGCCGCCCGGGAGCCCCACGGGCGGAGGCGCCTTGGGCAAAGTTGCCTTCTCGCCGGTGACAGGATTGCAGACGAAGGCCATCGCATCGTACCGCTCGACCGCAAAGCAAAGGAGGCCATTGCAGACGTTGGAGAGACTCTAGTCGCTTGGGATGGTCACGCGGTAGGGCATGGGCTTCAACGAGGAGACGCTCAAGAAGCTGGCCTCGTCAGGCCTCCCGGGCTCGCGGGTCTCCGTGACGAGCAATGCCTCCGGCGCGGCCGAGACGTGGCTGGCCTCAGCCGTGGCGTGGAGGCTGCGGAAATAGGGGTCGGCGACGACGTTGCGCCATAGCCTGCAGACAAAGCGGCAGCGGGCGACGTCCCTGATCGGCAGCTTCAGAAGGATCTCGCGGACATAATCTGCAGATTCCGGCGGCGGAGCATGTCCCTTCATCATCGATGGGTCGAAAACGAAAGATAGATCGTGTGCAGATTGTTCTCAGGCACGTCTGAAGTGGAGAAACTCAACTCAAGTTCGAGAACGAGATCAACCGGGACACGAGCGTTACTATATATTGGTGCCAAAAGCACGGCATGTCGGCATCCCAATCGGACACGCACAGCTTGAAAAGAACATGTTGACAACTAGTCCACCGACCTAGTTTGATTAAATAAATAGGAAAATATTTTTTTAGGAAAACAACCAGATTTTTTTTTGCGAGAAATCCACCGATCTATTAATAATCATCAACAGTAGTACAAATAATGCAAAAGGTAAAGAAAATTACAAATTGGTACTCGGACCACTTAGCGACGACTACAAACACTAGCACGAGCCGAAGGCGCGCAGCTGTCCTCGCCCCTCCATCGCTGGAGTCAGAAAAAGCTTGTCGTAGTAGAGCTTGTTGTACTAGACAGACGGGAAGTCATCACTGGTGGAAAAACAGGCTTCGGGTGAGCCCCATAAGTCGCGATGCTGCAGGAACCGCGACTAATGGTACCTTTAGTCGCGGTTCGGGAGGCG
>NC_061510.1:328025986-328076360 GCF_022539505.1 Lolium rigidum
TCTTAATACAAACCGGGGGATCGGGAGATCCACAAATAGAGTAGCAAGCACACATACGAATAGATTTTCAAATAACTAGGGATAAGATATGATGCCAAGGCCGAAAAAACCAAAATGAAGCACCAAGCCCTTGGCATGCCCATGCAAATACCCGTCCTGATAGATCAACTTCTCCCCCTTTGGCATCGAAACACCAAAAAGGGAGAAGAAGCATACTAACGACCCAAGGGGATCACTCGTCATCATCATCGTCCTCCTCCTCGTCATCCTCCTCCTCTTCATCCTCCTCCTCTTCATCTTCGTCTTCATCTTGAACATGGCCCTTGCCATGAGGTGGCTCGGGGATGGAGTCCTCGGAACTTGACCAAGTAAGCTTGGACTTCCACTCACCGGGAGGTGTGATGTTGTCCTCGGAGCCCTCGGAGACGGGAAGCTGCATGTGCCTCATCATCGCCTTTTGGCGTTGGCGGATCTTCTTGTTGTCATGGTGGGCTTGGTACATCCTATCTTCGAGGTCCCTCTTGAAGCAAAAGGACTTCTTGAGGCGAGCGGTGAGCTTGGCAAAGAGGCCCTTGGTCTTGACGGAGTTGGACAAGAAGTCGGAGTCATCACTATCGGCTTCCTCCTCCTCCTCCTTGTCCTTGGGGGCATTTTTGCCAAACCTTGGAAGATCATGATTCTTGACAAGGGGACTCTTCTCCTTATGGATAGTTATGTTGGGACGGCATTGCTCAAGAAGATCTCCACGGCCCTCTTGATCTCACTTGAGACAAATGAGCTTCATGATGTAGGGCGCATATTGAGGGAGCTTGCGAAGAAAGGCACAATCACGCATCTCATGCCACATATGTAGTCCATGACGTCCAGTTGCTTGCCGCGGCCCCTCATCTGATCAGTGCGCACAAGAAGGTTCACAAGGAATCCATGCACTTCATCATGGTTGGTGTGCTTGGGGTTGATGGTGCTGCGGTAGATGCGGTTCATGATGTCGTAGACGGGAAGGAGGTTGTAAGAACTTCCACACAACATCCTTCCGGGGATGTAGAGGTTGGCCATCTTCTCCTTGGCCATTGGCTTGGGCTGAAGGTGAATCCGGAAGATGTTGGTGTCATAGTAGGGAAGCTCATATCCAATGCCCCTAGCAAAATCCTCCCACGTGGCCTCCATCACGTGCTCCCTAGTCATCCACTTTAAAGTGCGGAAGCCACCTTCATTCTCAAGAAACACAACGGTGACATAGAATTGGCATATCACTTCCTTGGAGTAGTTGTGGGAGAAGGTCATCAAAGGAGTAAGCCCTTGTTCTTCACATATCTCAAGAGCCTCCCCAAAGTACTCGAGGTTGGAGTTGAGCTTGTCCATGCTGATGGAGTATTGGGGGCAACAATTGAATTCCTTAGCCCCATAGACCTCATTGTAGATCCTCTCCTGGTTGGCATGATAGAAGAAAGGATTGGGGCATTGACGAGCATTCCTTGGAAACAAATATGGATTGGCCCCTCGTACTTGCAAGAATTGGGCTTTCTTGAGATCGGTCATTGACTTTTGAGGACCCGAGGCGGTCCTCTTGCTAGCTGCCGCTGCTGCATCCTTTTGACGCTTGGTGGTCCTTGTTGGCATAATCTCTTCTTCCTCTTCCTCCTCTCGATGACGACGAGTGGGAGGCTTGACCTTGCCGCCACCACGGGGCCTGGATGATCCTGTGAACAGCAAAGCTTTGGGAGGGAATAGGGGATAAGTGCACAAGCCATGGAATTAAAGATCAAGGAGGACACTAACAAGCAACATTGGTGAAACTAGTCAAAGCGGTAGTACCGCAACCTGACCCGGTAGTACCGCTTGGACCGGTAGTACCGCCCGTAAATGAGCGGTACTACCGCTCAAGCTCAGCACATCTAGATCGAGATTGAGGACATGACAAAGTAGTTCATAGTGTCACACATTGTTGCTAGCTAGTATCCCCGTACATGTAGAGCTTCCAAGAGGGTTTCTCCACCACAAACCCCCATCAAACCCTAGCCTATGCATCTAGGGAGTTCAACACACCCTAGAGAGAGAGATTAGGGTTCATACCGGAGGACATGGCGGAGAAGAGGACGGGGAAGCTTCTCCATGGAGGAGATTTGGCCGGGGGCGGCTGGAGAAGGAGATCGGGGCCGGTCTCCTCGAGGTCTTGAGCTTGGGGGCGCGTTTGATTTGAGGTGGGTGGAGGTGTGTGGTGATTTTGGGGAAGAACCGTTCCCGGTACCTTAAGTCAAAAGCGCAAGCGGTAGTACCGCTCATGTGAGTGGTAGTACCGCTTACCGGTACTTGCCCGGTACCTCGGGCGGTAGTACCGCTCTGGGGCAAACTTCTGACAGTCGTCAGGTTACTGCCCCTAAGCGGTAGTACCGTCCTGAGGTCCGGTAGTACCGGCCTCCAAAGCTCAAAAACACTGATATTTTGGTGTAGACTTGTGCTTTTAGACTGAATTGGCTCAAGAGGTAGATATTGGCTTAGGATTAGATGACGGAACTGTTAAGGTACTACTCAACCAAGCTTGCAAGAATCAAAGCATGAAAAGCCAAACTTGGGTGAATCTCCCAGAAAGAACATGGAGAAAAGAAAAACAAGAAACAAGGGAAAAGAGAAAGAAAAACAAAAGAAAGATCAAAGAAAACAAGAAGAAACAAAAAGAAAAGCTCCTCAAAGAGGAGGTTGATGGACGAAGCCACCGTGTGAGAGTAAAGTGGTGTGAGGTCGCGTAGATATATCTAGAACTCACGACCACAACTCAACATGAAGCTCATTAGTCACTTAGATGACAAATAGAGAATGTTTTGGGTTTCTTTATGCATTATGGGGGGAGGGATAGCTCAATAAGTTTAAACCGCACTCCCCCTATGTTCATGTGTGCTTTCCATCTAGACATGTAGCACGCAAGTGGTATGAATGTCCACTCTCGATGCAATGTCCGGATGAAACACACAAAGGGAGAGAAGCAAACCTTATCGTTGACCGGTAGAGCATGAGATCATTTCCTTGTCGGTCTCATCAAAGGAGTGTTGACACTTGAGGTACTTTGGGGTTTCCATACCGTTGACCCCTTAAATATCTTGCCCTTGAGTATGTCTTGATGTACTTTGCTTGAGATATGAAAGCGTCTTGAACTTTTGCACACCGGCGAGAATAGACCATAGGAATAGATTCTTGAGAGGTCCTTTGATCTTCAATAAGGTTTAGGTCCTCGCCATGACTCCCATTGTTGTTGATGCCGAACTTGAGGTTGTGGAAGAGGTGATCTTTCACTTGGTTGTTCAACGGAAGAAGCTTGGCCTTGTGGTGTAGATGGCTCCACATAGGTGGAACTTTGTCCTTCCCCGGGACTCGTAGAAGGTAGCTTTTGAGGTCGGCGAGTGCCAACACCCATCCTTCCTACGGTAACCGGGGGAATTGCATCTCCTTTCTCACAAGAAGCACTTCGCCCCTCCAAAGAACTATCATTTTCATCAAAAGAGTCTCATCACACAATACCACAAGCCACACAATAGACTCATACTCCATCATCATGTTTGAGTGTCTTCAACTAAGGTTTGTCTCCCACTTCCGGCAATCCCACGATGTTAGGGTAAGAATATGGCTAGGAGTATATGGCAGATTCCTTCTTTGCCAATGAAGACATCCAAGATACTGAGCTTGAACTCCATTCCATTTTTGCTCCTTCTTGCGAGGATCATGGTGTAAAACTTGCATTGAACTTGTTTGACAAACTTCATCATGGTTCATTTTCTTCAACGCAATTCCTACAAAACACGATCTCTACACAAGGAAGCATTTTCTATTAGTCCGAGACCGTGGCCTCTTGGAGAGACTAGCTCCACAAGAGAGCCACCACATGTTCATTGGTAGGTACAAAGACCCAAGCGTGTAAAGCAATGAACGGAGAGAATCATAAACAAGGGTCTTGACAAGGTAGGACATCATCACCACCTTGTCAAGGTCCAATACCTTTAAGCTAGCTTGTGTTGTCGTCATGAGAATGGTAGAGATAGATGACTTGATGACGACAACAAATTCCTTGCTTCCGGTCATAAGACTTGTGGCTTCAAAATCAACCACCCAATAAGCACCACCGAAAGCAAGGCCCTTCATGGATCAAGACTTGGAAATAGGAACCCATTTTTCAATGAGCCCTATCATGACGTTCCTCTTTATATTGATCCTTCTTCCTCTCTTCTTCTTCTTTGGCTTGATTGCCACTTCTCCTTCATTGCATGAGTCCTCATGGGCTTCAACTCTAGCTTCAATGACTCCTTCCAAGAATTGGGCTTGGATTTGGAGGCTTTCAATTTTGGACTTCAAGCGATTGACTTCATCTTCATGATCCGGGTGAGGGTGAGTTATGTCAAATACTTGAACCTCTTTCTCCTTATTCACCCGGAATTGTTCCGATAGAGCTTCTTCAAGAAGAGAATTCCTTTTCAAGAGCAAATGCTTGTGTCTTTCCAAGGTGGCAATGTCGTCTTCATGGTTACAACAAATGTGGTCCTTGCTTGAGAGTTGGTATTCTTTTAAAGCTTCATCTTGCATGAGTTTGATCACCATAAGCTTGGCCTTGCTCCTCTTTAGAGATGCAATTTCATCCTCATGGATGCAATAAGTGACATTTTCCTTGCTCAAAGGAACCCACTCCATCAAGGACTCATTTTGCCTATCATTCACTTAAACTAGCTTGGCCTTGTGTCTCTTTAGAGTGGCAATCTCCTCTTCATGGTCACACCATTTCACCTTCTCTTTACTCAAGCGATAGTACTCATCCAAGGCTTCCTCTTGAGTAAAAATGACTTCCAAGAATTTTGCATTGTGTCTTCTCAAGAAGCAAACTTCGTCAAGGAGCTTGTCACAACATGAATTGGGACCTTCATCTTCTTTCTTCTTGTACACTTCTTCTTGAGGATGCCTCCCCATCTCGGATAGGAGCTCAAACTTGCTTTCCAAGGATTTGAAGTCCTTGGTAAGGGTTGCAACATCCTCAAGCAACCATTCATGGCTTTCTTCAAGATAACGCTTCTTCGTCTTGAGCTCATCCACCCAACCAAGAGCATAATATCGGTCCTTGATGAGTTGGGAGATGAGGGAATTGTTGGAGTCTTCAAGAACAATAGCACTAGCTTCAAGAGACATACGCATGCACACTTCTTCCTCATGAGCTTGAGTGAGAGAGAAAAGCTCTAATTCCGCCTCCTTCTCAAGCCTCTCCTTTTCCACCATATGGTCTTGATCTCCTAGCATGTTAGTGAGAGGAGCATCCAAACCCACAATAGATATAGTATTTGAAGAAGGTGAAGGTTCGGAAAGGGATTCTACCTCCAACAATACCTTTGCCACTAAGCAACGAGGGGTGTTGGTGATGAGGTTCTCATTTGGAGAGTCGAAGAGAGAGATGGAGGGAGTGGAAATGGCGATGGAGGCCACTCCCTCTTCTTTCCCTTTGTCTTCACGCTCATCACCTTCATCGGAGGAGTACTCCTCACGAATAATGAAGGCTCTAGGCTTCTTGGTGGAGGAGATCTTGGTGTCATCGGAGTTGAAGGAAAACTTGGAGAAACCTTTGGAGAGGGATTTGAACTTGCTCTTATGGACGAGCCTTCCACCGTTGTATTCCCTTCTCTCGTAGATACAATCCACAACAAAATGACTTTTGTCGCCGCAATTGTAGCAATATCTTCCCATTTGATCCTCCCTTGGGCTCTTGGAGGAGTATCTAGTAGAATCATGAGGTGAGTATCTTCTTGGCCTTGAGCTTCGTGTCATGTTCTCACTCCAAAAACTCTTGGCGGCAAGAGCCATGTGTTAATAATAGTTGACCTTGAGATCATCCGGACCCCACTCAATGGGATCCTCATCGCTCTCACTAGCTCCATGCTCCTTCATCTTCAACGCAAGGTTGGGCTTGCGGGTGTTGTGGGCGCGAGCAACAAGATCTGCCTCATTCTTCTTAGAGATGTCCAAAGCGATGACTTCACTAAGAACTTCATCGGATGTCATAGCACGGAAAGAGGCGTTTTGGCGGATGGCCGTCAACTTTACTTCCTCATAAGGGAGGAGAGCGTTGTAAAACTTGCGCTTGATCCAATGGTCATCCACAAACGTTGCTCCAAGATCTTGCATTTGTACGGCGAGAGCGATAAGGCGCCGGTACATCTCTTTGGGCGATTCTCCCTCATTCATGACGAAGTTGTCGGCCATGTTGTTCACTTCATCGAACCGAGAGCTTTGAATGCTCTCATTTCCGAGGAAGAGCTTGTCGAGTTTATTCCATGCTTCCTTGGCGGTCTTGAGCGAGCGGATGTGAGCGCGGTCCTTGGGCGTGACGACCATGTGGATCATGTTGATGGCGGTGGCGTTGAGTTGGTCATCCACCACTTCTCTTCTTGTCAAGTTCTTTGGGTTTCGTGGTGAATAGCCCTCCTCAATGATGCGCCAAAGCTCGGTAGAAGCACTGCACACATGAGAACGCATTAAGAATTGCCAGTTTTCAAAGCTATTAGATTCAAGTAGCGGTGGTGAACCATGAGTCAAAATATGAGGCATAGGTATTGGGACATTCACGGTGTAATCACTTGGTGGGGGCACCGCATGATTACCTCCTAATTGTCCCGCAACCGGAGGTTCATCCTTCCCTTTTGATGAAGTGTCAACATCCTCAAGTTCCCTTTCTCGAGGTGGTTTTGTTGATTGCTCAACAAAACCAACAAGAGGAAGAGTGTTGACTTGTTGTGGAGGAACATCGACACTTCCCTTAGGATCTATGATGGACTTTGGTTTTGGAGCAATCAACTCCATCATCATAGCCTTCTTTTGAGATACAATGGATGACTCCAATTTATTGAGGTCATCCAAAGTAGCCGGAGTATTATCGGCAATTGATGATGGAGGTGATTGCTCACCGGGAAGGGATCCATTCGCAACCGTCTCTTGTTCGGCCATTTCTTAGGCGGTAAAGCCCGAGCAAGAAAACCTCGCTCTGATACCAATTGAATGGATCGTAGCGAACAAGAGGGGGGGTTGAATGGACGCTACGCCAAGTTTTAGCCTTTTTCAATTTTATAGTGCAACGGAAGTAAAGGTGATAGCTTTGATGCTCAAGGTGATCCTAGTATGATCCTAGACAAGTGCAACAAGTAAAGGAACCAAACAAGATAGTAAGAGTAAGGAGCGGGACAACCGGAGGGCGCCGAGACGAGTCTGCGTTGAGGAGGTGCTAGCCTCACACGGGCTAGGCGGCCACACCACGAAGGAAGGCCTCACCTTCTTCCTCGAGAGAGCTCCACAAAGGAGCTCCCCCTTCTCCACTATGGCACCGGTCGAGGCGATGATTCCTTCACAAGGTTGGGGCGAGCTCCACAACACTAGGAGGCTCCCAACAACCTATGGGGCTAGCACAACCAAGCTAGCCTCCATAGGTGCACTTCTTCCAAGATCCCACCATAGGAACCCTACCACCAAGATCCACTAAGGACTACCACGAATTGGTGAAATTTCTCTCGGTAGAACGATAGATCGGGTCTCCTCCACCACTCCTCAAAGTATGAGCAAGATTGATTGGGTAAGTAGGGAGATCCACTCAGTTTGAGCTCAGCAACAATGGAGGAGAGAGAGAGAGAGAGAGAGAAGAGCTAAAAACGAGCTGGGGAAGAAGGGGCCTTTATATAGGTCTCCTCAAATCCAATCGTTATGTGCAGTTTCTGCCTAAGCGGTACTACCGCTTTGGTAAGTGGTACTACCGCTCTGGATTCGAAATCCCTACAGAACTTGTCCACGTGGACACATAGCGGTACTACCGCTCGCGATACCGCTTGAGGTACCGCAATGGTCTCCAGAGCTTACTGGATCCCAAGCGGTACCGCAGCGGTACCGAAGCAGTACTTCCGTAACTTAAGTTACGGTACTTAAGCGGTACCTTAGGCGGTACTACCGCTCAAGGTACCGTAACTTGTTCAGTGAGACATTTGCGTGAGAAACCTCCAGAGCGGTACTTCAGAGCGGTACCAGTAGGGTAGCGGTACTACCGCTCCTGGTACCGGTAGTACCGCTTTGGCTGAAACTGCTTTTTCCTCTTTTCCTCTCCTATCTTGTTACCTCGCGACACACACAAAAAAACAAAAAACATAAGAGCTAAGCTTCAGTCTTCCGATCATAAAGTGTTCAGCGAGGGCACCGTACACTTGCAAATCTATCAAAGACAATCTTTGCGCACGGTTAAATTCATTCAAGTGTTGTCATCAAACACACAAAACACGGGATATGGATCTTGCTCTTACAAAAAAGTTTTAAGAATTACACCCAGTCTCTGCATAACAACGATGCACACATCTGCTTAACATCCGAAGTATATAATCAATAAAATAAACTTGATAGAAAAAACATGCACTACATCGACTTTGGCCCGGGATGTGAATGTTCCGGGTCGCATTACCTGAAAGGGGACAGTCGGGCGAGTATTCAGCAGAAGCAAGCTATAAAATGGCCTGCCATGGAAATATCAAGTGGAGTATGTGCAAGCCCATTTGGAGATCCTATAAGCCGATGACCTGCAAATTTTTCGGCTGATTAGCTTAAAGGTACAGGTTGTGGACCTCGGATAGCAGGACTAGACACGGGCTACAGGCGCAGCCGGATCCCTTCTTCACGTGACTGCAAGCTCAGGACACCGTGGATCATATTTTAACTCAGTGCACCTATTCAAGGCAGGTATGGTTCAGTTGTTTCAGGGAGTTAAACTTGCAAATTATGGTGCCACAACATAATGCTAGTTTAGATGAAGCGAGTGAGGAAATATGATGGACGATGTCTTGATATGCTAATCATCCTCATCGCATGGATGCTTTGGAAACAGATGAATGCATGAGTTTTTGGTAATACACAGAGAAAACTCAACACAAAGAAACGCCAAGATCATAGAGGATTTCCAACTTCGCGAATTTGACAGGATATGAGGGAGTGAGGACCATTTGCGAGAGTAGGCTTTAGACGGAGGGGGTGCGTGTGTGGGTGGAGGGGTTGTCACCGTGATCGCTTGCCGGTTTCTTGTAAATTGTCTTTGCTTTCCTTCTATAAAGATATGGCACGCTTTGCGTGTTCTCTCAGTTTTTTTTTGAATAAATATACTACAAAAATATTTTTGCGATGAATCTATTTGTATGTGCTTGGCATTGTAAGTGTTCATTATTTATATAAATTTGGTCAAACTTACAATAGGTTGACTTTTGAGTGAAAGTATATGCCTTATTTTTGAAGCGGGGGAGTAATACAATTTATCACTAACTTTTTTTCTTTCTAATTCTCATTAATTGCTATGGACTAAAGTACAAGATAAGGCATTGTATGACTTTTATGTACTGCATTCTCTAGATGACGTGGAAGTTTGGGAAGACTTGCCATCTGTTGCGGTCAGAAACCCACCGGCGAGCAGCGACGGGCAACACAGTAGAGCCGGGAGGCTCCCAGGGCTGCGGCTGGCCCTGGCCCCTCCGAGCGACGGCCCGCAAAGACTCCGGCACGCACGTCCGATGCTGATGCAAGGGCGTGCCACCTGACCTATACCTGGTCAGGAAGGTGTTGGATGTGCCTCGCTTAGTTTCCTGCATGGCATACACGTAAACATTAAATACGAGTCTCGATCGGCTCTCAGGTTGTCCTGTGAATCGCCTCAAGGAGCCGATCCACCCATGATCTGTACGAGATGTATGATCAGATGGTGGTCCTGCTTGATCAAAATAAAGCTAAAACAACCTACTACGATTTAGGGTTTTCACCACATAATCGGAACATCCTACTCGTGACTGAGCCTAGCGGCCACGCACGGTGATCGTAAACCGACCCTAGACAAGGCCTAAAAACCAACACGAAGTTGATCCCCGGAACATCCTGTCTAGGGCTAGCAAACTATACCCTACGCGCCACTGGATCCTTCAACCCGTTTGTAAGGCCTAACTATGCAGATATTAAACTAATCCTTGAAGAACAAGGAGCAATCATAACGGATCGGATCTACTAAATAATGATCAAGCGGGGTGCCGCCCTTACACCCAAGATAGGTGTAAGGGCGGCTAGACATCTAAGGGTTGCACGACGACAGCATATGATACGATGAACAATGCTAACCCTAAAACATCTATGATAACTACGTTGCTCGCCATCAACAAGACTTCAGCACGAGCAACGCATGAACAGCGAATAAACGTGTACTGCCTAGATCGCAAGGCAGCATGATGCTTACCCGGAAGAAACCCTCGAGACAAGGGAGTTGGCAATGCGCCTAGATTGGTTTGTGGTGAACGTGATTGTTGTTTATTTCATAAACCCTAGATACATATTTATAGTCCGTAGACTTTCTAACGTGGGAATAATCCCAACCGGGCACGAGCCAAACTCTATCTAAACGACACGTATCCTACTATGTTACAGATACACGGGCAAACTAGCCCAATCTTTGTATGCAAGGCCGATTCATGTATTTCTTCTATGTGTATTCTTCAAGCCCATCTTCAATCGCGGCCCACCTCTGATCCGGTCAAATTCTGGTGATAACACATGCCCCCCTGGTTTTGGAAATGACAATTCCAAAATCACTCTGTTTTTTCTTCGTCGGGTCATGTCGTGGCAGAGCAGAACCGCCACAGCATCCTTCATCATGATGCCTTGCCACTTCCACTTCTCAGCAAGATTTGATAGCTTTAACATCACTCCCTCGGAAACCGCAATGGCATTAAATCTACACTATACCCCCTTTATTTAACCGTGCCGAACGGTTCGCCACTTCATCCTCTTGCTCTGTTCCGGCCATCGGCACCCAAAAAAACCCTCTTTCCCTGTAGCAATGTCTTCCTCTTCCTCCATCTCTTCAGGCCTCTCTTTCCAATCTTCCTCCTCGAGCGAACAGGAGTGGAACTTCGACCATGTGCCAGAAGGCCCACCCGAAGCACTCGTCGGGTCAGATGGTGACTTACCTCTGACCGATGGGGAGGACGACCTCGAGTTCCTCATTGAAGGGGAGCTGAAGAGCGAGAGCGAAGACGACCTCCACTCCTGGGCGAACCCCACCTCCTCCGACGAGGAGGAGGAAGAAGAAGAAGTAGAGGAAGAAGAAGAAGAGGAGGAGGATGATTCCTCCTCCTCCGCTGGGTATCCGCCGGCGAGCGCTTCCGCGCTTGGGCGGACAGCGAGGACGATGATGATGACGAGGAAGAAGAAGCTCCGGCCGAGGGCTGGGGTAGCAGCGACGAGGACCTCTCCGGAAGCAGCGCCGACGGCAGCTACGATGCCGATGACGAGGCCAGCGAGGATTAGTAATGTAGGACTAGTAGTTCCTGAGCAATCGGCTCTTCTTTTGTTCTTCCTTTCTTGAGCAATCGGCTCTTCATTGTAAAAAACCTCCTTATTAATGAAGAAGAAATTTCTCAGCCCGATTTTGTCCTTTTACCAATTTCGCCGATTGCTAAAATAAGTCAGCAAATCAAGAGCCGATGGCAGAACATCGGACCTTGCCATGAAACGCGAGCAAAGCCAACTCTATTGTCTATCCAAATGGCAATCTGTGACTTGTCCAAGAGAGCAAAACTCAGACCCCCAAAACGCCGCTTGAACAGATCCAACCCCCGGCCATATGAACCTCAGATATCAAATCGCACAGGTTCGCAACTGAAACGGACCCAAGGGTAACATCATCCAATGCCCACGCTATGGTCTCTGGCCTGAAGGTGATCCTTGACCGCTCCTGGCTGTCCGAACATAGCGCCTTGCTCTATCTTTTTGTAGCAACGAAACGGCCCTGACCCTGTAGATGATGATGGCTTTCCTTTCAGGCTCCTTCCAGCAGCTCTGGTGACCTCCTTCTGCAACAACTCACCACTTTCGAAGAAGTTTATGATGCAGGGTCAGCCGACGACACTCCAATCGGCTTCCAAAAACAGAGTGCCTACCAAATCAGCTGCCCCCCGAGCCTCAGTCAAGGCGAGAACGGTAGCTCAGACAAATGGACCCGAATTCGAGCGAATCTGAGAAACCCAACACGCAGAGCCAGCCAAACTTGCCACCATCGATCACCTTTTCTTCCTTTGAAAGCCGATACTGCAGATGATCGCCAGCGGCTTAGAAACCAAAACCCCTCTGACAAGGTTGTCTTGTACGCCCAAAACTCCTCTGTCAGCACTGCTGAACTGGCAAACTTGCGCACAGAGTTAGAGGTCCTCGTGTCTGGTAGATCCCATGAAATTTGTACTAGAGTCGATGGCCGTGCATCGGCTTTGTTCCTTAGCTCTAAAGTCGATGTCCGTGCATCGGCTGTACATCGTGAATTTTTTTTTACTGGCCGATTTTTCTATCGGCCCCCAATATTTCACTGCACATGTTCATCTGATTAGGTGCCCCCGAGCCGATTCTGCCAGGTAACTGCTGATATCGGCTCTGTGGTTAGCCAAGGCACTATATGTGAACGTCGGCTCTGTTAGGACCAGTGTTGACTTCTTCCAGCTCATCGGCCGACGTAAACCCATTGCCCATTAGATCGACGTTGAACCCGGGCGAACGCATGGTGAGGATAATTTTGGCCGATTGCTGGAATCCGCCTCCATGTTGATCGAATCGCTCAATGAAGGTTTTGCAATGTTCCTCCATAGATCTTTGGGGCCGATCCCACGGATCGGCATCTCCACGTTTGTCCATAGATGTTGCTCCTGTTACACGGTCAGGCCGGTGGATAAGACCAGCCTTACCCCGTCCTTCGTCACGTCGATGCGCTCGCGGTCGTCCAAATTGATGCCTGAGAGTGGCTCTTGGCCTGTTGTCTCCCAAACGTTCATGCCGGCCGTTGAAATCTCGGCTGAATCATCTCGCGTGGACGACCTCTACTTCATCTCCATCCCACTCGTATTAAGCATTGGTGCATCGTGGATGGAATGCAACAGTTGGCGTGGATCCAATCTCTTCCTAGCGAGGACAGCGTAGGTGCTCTTGCTATCGACAATAAAGAACGTCGTAGGGATGGTTTTCCTTCCTACGGCCGGATCCACGTTCGAACACCTTGTGCATCGGATGCTTGGCCGTTGAAATCGCTCGGTGTCACGTTGGTCTTGATCGGATCCGAGCTAGAGCGTCCTAACCGACGTAGCATGGAGTATGGCATAATGTTGACTCGCCGCTCCGGTGTCCACCAGCATCTTGTTGACAAGGCTGCCCATTGATATAGCCTCGCAAGTACAAGGCCTTCGAGTGTCCGTAGCTTCTTTCTCGTGGCTTCTCAAAGATAACCGGCCGTGGGCCGCGAATCAAGTTGCGCCACGTGTGCTTCGTCTAATCCTGGAGCACTAAACTCTATCGGAAGGATGAACACCATGTTTGTGCCAGCCGATGTTTCATCATCGGCTTTCTTTTGTCTGGGGCGCCACTCTTTCCTTTGTGGCCGACCTTCTTCGTCCAGGGTTCGCTGAATTTTAGCGGCCAGATCAGGCCGCGCCTTCCTCAACGTGTGCAGGTATAACCTCTCGGCTTCCTCCAAACCATGTAGTCGCTGAACCCTACGCTTTTGGGAACGGCTGAGTCCATCAGGGCACCACCTTGGCCGGTGGTACTTATCTTCTTCTTCATCATCGTCTTCTAATTCCTCGAGATCTTCCACCCGAGAGGACTCAGCGTGCTTGTTCCGAGGCGGGAGAGGCCCTAGACGTTTGAACACGGACACGTTAGCTGCATCCTTCTTCTTATGTTTACATTCTGGGCTACCGATTGTAGGCAATCGGCTCATTCCTGAATCCCAGCAGTGTCTGAAGAAGGGACAGTCCCAGCGCCTATCCACGTCGTCTTGCTCTCTCGACTTTTCCTTGGCGTGGCGCTCATATCTCTCCTCGTCGCGATCATGCCGACGATGTCTCCTGGCATCCCTAGCTAGACGATCCCTTTCGTCCTCGCTGTTATACCGTCGGCGTTGGTCATATTGACTCACATACTTGTTGAGGAGGTGATCAGAGAGAGGTCGCTGATATCTTACGTTCCTCACTTCTCCCTCTGTGATGTAGCGCTTGCCATCGTGACGGAGCCGATCGCGTGGAACGGCTTCCTCTGTGTCCTTGCTGTGAGAGCAGCTACCCTCGTCTCCGTCCTTACCAGAGTGGTGCCCAGGTCCTACCATGTTGATATTGCACGAGAATCCTGGCTGGCATCCTCCATGGTAAGTGCACTCCACCATGTTAACGGCGGGGAAGGGGTGTGTGTCAACCTTCATGGCGTACTGGCTGAAAATTAGACGCCCTTGTTCTATCGCCATTTGGACTCGCCGACGCCACACCCTGCAGTCGTTGGTGGCGTGGGTGAACGTGTTATGCCACTTGCAGTATGGCTTCCCGTTCAGCTCCTGCGCCGTGGGGATCTTATGGCCTTGGGGTACCTTTAGCTGTTTCTCCTTAAGCAAGAGGTCGAAAATTTGCTCAGCCTTGGTGACGTCGAAGTCAAACCCTCTTGGAGGACCTTGTGGCTTAACCCACTTACAGGACACGGGGCTTGCCCCCCGAGTCCATTCAGCCACCGCTACCTCCTCGATCTCCCGCGAGCCTTCATCTTCATCCGCCTCAACCAGGACCACCACACGTTTGAATTTATCCCGGTAAACGTCCGGGTGGCGCTGCTCATATGATGACAGCCTTCGCACCATGTGCGCCGGTGAAGGGTACTCGCTTGGGAGGCCACATCCTTGATCGGTGATATGAGACCCACCACCGCCAACTCGATCGCTTCTTTTCAGTCACACGAGCCGAATAGCATCGGTTCCTAACGTTTCGAAGCGCTGGATATATTCCGACACCTGTTTCTCCGCGCTTCGTCGTACTTGTGCTAGATCGGCAATGCCAGCCTCGGAAGCCTCTGAGTGATACTGCATGTGGAACTGCTCCTCCAACTGCTTCCAAGTCCGGATTGAGTCTGGTGGCAGCGATGCGTACCACCCGAAAGCCGATCCCGTGAGGGACTGTGCGAAGAACCTCACACGCAGCTCATCTGATGCTGAGATCGTGCCCAGCTGTGCCAAATATCGGCTCACATGCTCGATTGAGCGGGAACCATCTGATCCACTAAATTTGGAGAATTCAGGGAGCCGATATTTGGGTGGTAGTGGGATCAACTCGTACTCGTTGGGGTACGGCTTGGCATAGCCGATTGCCCTCCTTTTCGGCACCATGCCGAACTGGTCTCTCAAGATTGTACTGATCTGATCCGCGGTGCTGGCCGCAGGAGTCGAACTCTGAAGATTTGCCGGAGTGGCATACTTAGCCAGCCATGCTTGCTTCTCAAGCTCTGAGCCAACCGCGGGAGTTGGGCTCGGAGGTTTATCGGGGTGGCGTACTTGGCTAGCCACGTCCGCTTCTCAAGATCTCGTCCCCGAAGTTCCTCCCGTTGTTCCGAAGTCCCCGTCGTTGCGGTCCGGTTTGTGAGGGCCCAGCATCTGCAAGTCTGGCACGTATGTGCACGTGTATCCGTGAGGGATCTCCTTAGGCGCCTCATGCAAGAACTGGTAGTCACTAGGGTCACCACCGATCTTGTAGACGACGTATGCCGGTGAATTCGGCACTTCTGGTGCTGCCAATGCGAATGGCAGCGGTGGAAGGGACTGGAGTGGCATCTCTCCTTGGTGAGTCCCTAGAGCTGGTCCTGACGGAGAGTGCTGATGCTTCATGATTTCCTGGATCACGCGAAGAGCGATACGCTCCAAAGTGTTCACCAGGCTCTCAAAATGGCGGTGTAGCGAATGAGCTACCATGAAGTTAATCTCCTGACGCAGCGACCTGGTGCGTTCTTCTGACGGGGCGGACAGGTCCACTCCATCGAGCGCGCCTTCAGGTGAGAACCCTTTCCACCCGATGCCATGTGAGCGGGTTCCGTGAAAAGAGCCGATGAGGTCGGCTTCGAGGATCGCTTTGACCTCGTCATACTTCTTCTTGAGCTCCTCGGTCGGATCCTCGTACGTGACTCGGAGTGCCTTCCGCCATCTCGGATGTAGATGGCGATGCGGTTGATGTCGAAGATGGTCCCACCGGGCGTGCCGAATGTGTTGCGGTCGAAACCCACCGGCGAGCAGCGACGGGCAACACAAGTAGAGCCGGGAGGCTCCCGTGGCTGCGGCTGGCCCCGGCCCCTCCGAGCGACGGCCCGCAAAGACTCCGCACGCACGTCCGATGCCGATGCAAGGGCGTGCCACCTGACCTATACCTGGTCGGAAGGTGTTGGATGTGCCTCGCTTAGTTTCCTGCATGGCATACACGTAAACATTAAATACGAGCCTCGATCGGCTCTCGAGTTGTCCCGTGAATCGGCTCAAGGAGCCGATCCACCCATGATCCGTACGAGATGTACGATCGGATGGTGGTCCTACTTGATCAAAATAAAGCTAAAACGACCTACTACGATTTAGGGTTTTCACCACATAATCGGAACATCCTACTCGTGATCGAGCCTGGCGGCCACGCACGGTGATCGTAAACCGACCCTAGACAAGGCCTAAAAACCAACACGAAGTTGATCCCCGGAACATCCTGTCTAGGGCTAGAAAACTACACCCTACGCGCCACTGGATCCTTCAACCCGTTTGTAAGGCCTAACTATGCAGATATTAAACTAATCCTTGAAGAACAAGGAGCAATCATAACGGATCGGATCTACTAAATAATGATCAAGCGGGGTGCCGCCCTTACACCCAAGATAGGTGTAAGGGCGGCTAGACATCTAAGGGTTGCACGACGACAAGCATATGATACGATGAACAATGCTAACCCTAAAACATCTATGATAACTACGTTGCTCGCCATCAACAAGGCTTCAAGACGAGCAACGCATGAACAGCGAATAACGTGTATCGCCTAGATCGCAAGATGCGATCTAGGCAGCATGATGCTTACCCGGAAGAAACCCTCGAGACAAGGGAGTTGGCGATGCGCCTAGATTGGTTTGTGGTGAACGTGATTGTTGTTTATTTCATAAACCCTAGATACATATTTATAGTCCGTAGACTTTCTAACGTGGGAATAATCCCAACCGGACACGAGCCAAACTCTATCTAAACGACACATATCCTACTATGTTACAGATACATGGGCAAACTAGCCCAATCTTTGTATGCAAGACCGATTCATGTATTTCTTCTATGTGTATTCTTCAAGCCCATCTTCAATCGCGGCCCACCTCTGATCCGGTCAAATTCTGGTGATAACACCATCACTACCATTGTGTATGCTTTTATTATTCGAACTCGTGCATTAAAGACCAAATAAAATTCAAAATATTCCCCATCCTAAAATATAAGGCATCTTTAAATTTCGTTGGTCAACAAGTTATAACTTTGATCATGATTTGTACTTATAATATATCCAAAAGAAATTTTACAAATATATATACGAAATGAAAGAGACTTATAAGACAAATGCAATGATACTATTTATACATTCTGAATCCATACAAAAGTATTTCCCAATTTGCTACCTATTGGTGGTTAAAGTTATGCATCAAAGACCGTGCAAAAAAATGTGTCACTCGTATTTTGTGACGAAGGGAGTACTTATTACGTTTTGGGACTACACGAGTAGAATTTAGTCCAACATGAGATTAGAAAAGTGGGTACCTGAAATTGGCATGTTCATTTCTAGTCCAAATCATCGGTGTCAGAAAAAGTTGCCATGATGGATACTGCGATGAAAAGGAGGTGACGTGAGTTTTTTTTTGTGAAAGGCGATGCAAAGAAGTTTACACATAGCCCCATAGACTTTCTCCTCCTCCTCCTCTTACATGAAAACGCCTCTTTATTTATTTTTTTGAGAAAAAAGATTAATCCTTGATTTACATTAAACCTCTTTACTTAAAATGGACTAGAAACCAGAAAAACACATGGTTGTTGGTCCATCATAGTCCTATGGATTTCACTTATGACTTTCCTTTTTTGACATGGACCTAAGTCGAATTCTACTTGCCCATGCTCTCTTCTTTTGTTTTCTTCTTTCTCTTTTTCCCGGACAGGCCCACTATCCTCCATTTTTATTTCTTTTTTCTCATTCCCTTTTACACCACTGCATGGGCCTCACGATGCCCGGTCCGGCTAGGCATAGCCTCCCCACCTTTAGCCACCGATGTGCCCTCGATGTGCTACCTCTCTTTGAGGACACACGCTACGTGACCCATGACTCTCAAGCCAGCAATGTTGCTCGATCTAGCCACGAGACAAGACACTTTGGGAGGAGGCCAGGTACGACTAGGGAAAGGTCGGCCCGTGCAGAGGGAGCTAAGCTTCTGTGCTCGATTTTATATCACTAGTTCAAGCTCATGGCCTGTACTTGCATGCTGGGAAGTAGCATATGATGGCAACAAAAAGGAAAATTGGGTTTCATGGGAGACCATGTGTTCTCCAAAGTTCTCTCGAAGTCCGGGCTTCCGTGACATGGAGTTGTTTTACTCGTCAAGCATGGAGGATTTTGAAAAACCTTGAGGCTCTCGGTTCGAGAGTTCTCAAGGAGATGTACTTTCCAAATGAGGATTTTCTTGATGCTCTGATTGGTTCCTCCCCATCTCATGTGTGGCGAGGCTTGGTAGAAGGGTCTGATGTAATGAAACAAGGGATAATCAAGCACATTGGCTTAGGAGAAAGTACACATACATGGAATCAAAACTGGTACCAAGAGATTTCATGCTACGCCCTTGGCGTGCCCGAAACAAGATCCACCTATGATAGCATCTTCACTCATTGATACTTTGAGTGCAACATGGAAAGAAGAAGTGATAGTTGAATTCTTCTTGCCCATGGATGCTGAATTGATTAGGTTAATACCACTAAGAACTCACATGCTTGATGACTTTTGGGCATGGAAATACGAGAAGAATGGCTCGACCACTGTACCATCGGTATACCGCATGCTGGTCTTAACAAGCGGCGCCGCAAGGATTGGTTGGAAGGCAGATCTGGGGGTTCAAGTTCAACCACCGAAGAGAAGAATTGGCATCGTATTTGGAAAAACCAAGTTCCTTCCAAATTGGGGGTTTTTCTGTGGAGGCTCGCGCAGCTGTTGCTTCCGACGGGTGATGTGTGATACCATAGAAATATGTCACCTACTAGTATATGCTCAGTTTTTGGAGAGGAGGACGCCTAGAGGCACTCCTTAAGCAACTTGCAGCAGAAAGATCAATTTGGGCCCTAGCTGATGAAGAAATCGTTGAGCACGTCAACATAAACGAGGATCCATCCGCGAAGCATTGGTTGTTTGCTATGATGGAGACCCTATGACGAGATGACTTCACGTGAGTTGCGGTCACATTGTGGTCGATCTGCTATGCTCACTACAAAATTGTCCATGCAGGTGAGTATGAGAGACCTCTCAATTCTAGCAAAGTCTCTGCCGAAGGAGGCCAAGGGTTATGTGTCCCGGCACACGAGATGGATTCCACCGATGGAGGCATGTATAAATCTCAATGTGGATGCAGCGCTTGCGAATACACATCCAGGAGGGGCAGTGAGCATGGTCGCATTGTGATGTGAATGGCTTATTCTTGGGGGCCTCAAGCCTGACCATATAAGGGATCACGAATCCATCAGTGCTAGAGTCCCTAGCGTGCAGAGAAGGTCTTGCTCTGGCCCAGTATCTGCACCTGCAAAGGACCACGGTGGCTGAAGAACTGTTTAGCAATGTTAAACAACTTTTCAAGGCCGTTTGTTGGGATCTATAATTCGGTGTTTCACAAAATTAAAGAAGCATCAACTCTTTTAGAAGAGTTGTCTTTAGACATGAAAATAGAGCTTCGAATACTGAAGCACATAGGCTAGCACGACCAGCCTCGGGAAGCAATTTGGGACGTCTAGTTTATCTGGTAGAACAACATGATGGTCTTTGTATTCCAAATAATGTGATAATTCAATAGAGTGCTATGCTTTCCCTAAAAAAGTACTTACATCCTTGCAATTCACACTTCTGTTTTGGTTATGTTCCCTTTCAAATATTTGTTTCATTGTAATTTCCAGTTTTTTATGAATTACAAACCATGAGCACTATAACAAATATACTTCTCATATGACATACATTGCACAAAATATATGGAATACACAGCCCGAACTACACTGCACAAAGTACGTGGAGTACATGGAAACTGGAGTAAAAGTACACAAAAAACCAAAATGGAGTACAATACACATGAAAACGAAATACAATACACATGAAAATAGAATAAAAGCATGGATGAAAAATAGCATACAAGTACACACAAAAAGGTGTACAACACAATAAAACAAAGTACAAGTACACATAAAACAAAATAAAGTAAAAAAAACCAAATACAAGTACGTAAAACCGAGTGCAAATACACGATAGACGGAGTACTAGTACACAATGCTAGTGCAATAACGATAGAGTACTACTACAATGAAAAAAAGAGTACAAAGTACACAAACAATTGGAGTACAACTATACTGAAAAACCGTAGTACACTTACACTGCGACTCAGAGCACAAGAGTACTAGCTTAAGAAGTATAAAAAACATCCATCAAAACCTATCAATATAGTATCAAATTTTGACGATCTCAAAGCGAGGAGCGCAACCATGAAAACCATTCATAATTAGGATGCGATCCAATAGAAATTTCATTTTAAAATATCAGCTGCAGAAAATAAAGGGAAAAATCCATCTCCCTCCCTTTTGTGTACGTTTCTCTTTCATCCTCATCCCACTTTCTTCTCCTTGCGACACCTGGGATCACACAGAAGGAGGAGCCAACACTTGGCAAGCAACAAACATGAAAGAAGAAGACCACACTTGACAAGTAGGGAGCGAGTGGAGCAAACCTTTGAAAAAGGTTGGCCATTTTGTAGAGTTTTCAAAGGAGGCCATAGAATTTTCCAAGTAGTTACCGTTGTGTCACCTAGTACCATTAACCACCTGTTTAATAAATAATTTAAACAATACTAGAACATGCAGGCATGTTTTTAGGCAGATAACCATTAACATTGTGAATATTAACGATTATTTGCCTAAAAACATGCCTTCCGGTTCAAATATTAAAACAACATGGACATCCATTTTTTTTTACTCTTAGGCTAGATTTAAGACCAAATGCCAACTTTTGTGAACAAAGTATACCATATGTCAAGAGTTCCATCAAATGAACTAAATGATATTATGGCCTGGTAAGAAGCCCCATAAGCCTCAAACAAAACACCAGATGGAAGCCAAACTCTTTGGCAAAACATCTGGAAAGAAAATGTACCGAATAAGGTAAGAATTTTTACTTGGTGTTTAGCTGTTGATAATCTGCCTACACAGGAAAACAAAAGACGCATAACTTTGGAAATCTAGAATACTTGCAAAGTTTGCGGTAATGGGGCAGAAGATAGCTTCCATGTGGCTATAGAATGCACCAAAGCAAGAGCTCTTCGTCAAAGAATGAGAGATTTTTGGCCTCTGCCAAAGGAAGATGAGTACATAAGAACGGGTCAAGATTGACTACTTATTCTTCTAAATAACTCAAACAAAGATATGCACCAGGATATTCTTATGCTCTTATGGAGATCTTGAAATTTGAGAAATGACATCTGTCATGGAAAGGGGGATGCCACTATAGAACAATCTACCAGGTTCCTTCTATCTTATATCCAAAATTTTAATGCTAATCCATCTGCTTGTGTACCTGATTATACAGATACAGAAGGAAATAAACTTGTTGTGGAGATGCATAATAATGAAGGGCTCAAAAACCAAAAGAAGATCCAAATAACAGTCGATGTGAACCGCCCCCATTAGGATGGCTTACAACAAGTACAATAACTCTCAGTCAGCTGGGGCTAGGATTAAAATAACATATTTGTGTCAAGTTGGAGGAGAGAGAAGATGAGAGAGAACATAATAAGAGCAATTCCAATAATATGGCCAACTGCTGGCTATAACAAGATGACATGACATTTGTAGAAACCATATAGCTAACATGTACAATAGTTGGCTATAAGAATGAAGTACTTTACTAACATATGACCCACCTTTCACTGAGCACGTGCAAGAGCTGACTATTGCATAAGAGTCCACCTCCCTTCTCTCTCCCCTTCTCTCTCCTCCAAGTCATCTAAAATATATTATTTAATGTCTTATAGTCAGCTGACTGGACTCTATTGTACTTGCTCTAAGTGGGCTCTTATGCAAGAGCTAGTTTTAGCACGTGCTCCTACGCAAGTTGTGTGAATGAAAAGTGGGTCATCCATTGAAAAAGTAGTATATTTTAATAGCCAACTATTGTACTTGTTGGTTACATGTTAGCTATAGACGACATATCATTTTGCTTATAGCTAATAACCGGCTATACTATTGAACTTGCTATTAAAACGGGCACTATTATTAGAGACCATCGAGACAAGGTGATTATCGCAGCTAGATATAGCAACGCAGAAGAAGCTGAAGCTCTAGCGCTGCCCCATGAGCCCGGCTAGCCAATGAATGGACGAATTCCCCTATTATTTTTGAATCTGATTGTGCTTCGGTTGTCAAGGACCAAGGAGTTGGACAGGTGTTTGTGTCACACCTAAGAAGCATATATACTCTGATTTTGTTGTTGTTGTATCGTCTTTTCAGAAATGGAAGTGCGTTTTTGCTAGAAGAGCTCAAAACCGTACTGCACATGAGTGTGCTGCTTATGTGCGTCATTTATGTGTTGGGTGTGTCTGGAACTTGAACCTATAGCTAAAGCTATGGCATTAGATTGTAACCGACCACCTGTTATGATATGAATGAAAATCTTTAGCCCTAAAAGAAGGTAAACCATATGTGGTGAGCCAGCCAGCCCATGTTGGAAGGGTGGTTCATTATTATTATTCAATTACTCTAATCTCATCACTACGGGAGACACGGGGTGCGCCGACGGCCCCGCACCGTCGGCACAGGGTGGAGCACCGTCGGCACCGTCTTTGCCGACGGTGACAGTCGGCGTCTTCACGTCGGCACAGATCGCGTCGGGGGCGGCGCGCTCACCGTCGGCACAGGACTCCACCGTCGGCACACGCGTACGCCGACGGCTGGGCGGTGGCCGTCGGCTGTACTACCGTCGGCGCAGCCGGCTCGCCGTGACCCACCTCGCCGTTACCGTCCCCCCTGTGCCGACGGTGCACATGCAGTCCTGTTTTTTTCCCAGAAACGGCGCGAACGCACGACATTTCAAACTGGAAAAAAATGGCGCGAACCGCAGCAGCTGTGCCGACGGTGTCACCGTCGGCACAGGCCCTGCCATTTGGCACAGCTATGGGCCTGTGCCGACGGTGACACCGTCGGCACAGCTGCTGCCCAGATTTTTTTTATTTCCCTGATTTTGCTCCATTTGCACAGCAATTGCATATAAAATAGCAGTATCATATATGAATTGCACACATATAGCTCACATCACAGATATAGCACAAATATGGCACCAAATCCCAAATTTAGTACAAATATAGCACACAAGCAATACGGTACATATAGTCATCCTACATAGATCATTCTACACATATAGCATGTGTCATGTAGCTAGTACAATGTAGAAACTATGGTGGTGCACCACCCGAGTGACGATCTAGCTCCGAGTGGGTGAAGTGAGGCCGCTGTATTTCGACGGTGCTCGGGGAGGTAGAACCACGACGAGAGCCACCGGAAGCAGAACCATGCCGAGGTTCGGCAGAAGCACCAGGAGAACAGCGACCGGGGTGCATCGGCGTACCATCAGGAGCGTCGTTCCCGGATTCTCCCAATCCCTACATGTTGGAGGGAGTTAGTAACTTAGCCATGTCACACCAAGTTAGCAACTTAGCCAAGTTAGCAACTTACCGGGGTCAACTGACGCTGACGCTTGTACATGATATAGAACTCCTCCTTGGACAGGAACACTGACGTCGGCCCCGGATGAGGTGGCTCTGGGAGTGGTTCCTCTCGCACTCCAGTCATCATGAACCGAGTGAAACTCTGCAAGAAACGGGAGAGATAGCTCAGATTCAAACATGGGGACTTATGATGTTTTGCAAACATAGAGATTGAAACTTACCGCCATCTGGTTGCTCGTCCACTGGACATAGGCATCTTTCACAAGGTCATGCTCCTTAATCTTCTCGAGATACTCCTCGTAAGCTACTGCATAGGCCTCCTCGAGGTGAGTCTACAATTTTAGAAATAATGCGTCTCATCAACATAGCCATTCAGGAACAAGAGTCAAAACTGAGGATGAAAGTGTGGATGACTTACATCTACCTCCACCCGAGAACGGCATGTAGTCCGCGAGGAGGTAGCGTAGCTGCCGGAGGGGAGGGTAGCCTTGATCTGCGTGAAGTTCTTCTGAGGCTTGAAACCCCCAGCAAGGCAGGCAGGACGTCCATGCGGCTGGCCGGACCCCGCCAGCATCATCGCCACCTCGTCGACCGGCTCGGTCATAGGGTCCTCCACCTCTGGATGGAGCTTGGCGTACTCCTCGCAGTATCTTTCCTTGTTCTCTTTGGCCTTGCCGTAGTACATCTTAGGCGCGGGCCGAGGCTCGTTCGGACGGGGCGTCACCAGCTTCATGTGCGTCCACGCTTCCATCTCACTGATACGTCTCCGACGTATCGATAATTTCTTATGTTCCATGCCACATTATTGATGATATCTACATGTTTTATGCACACTTTATGTCATATTCGTGCATTTTCTGGAACTAACCTATTAACAAGATGCCGAAGAGCTAGTTGCTGTTTTCTGCTGTTTTTGGTTTCAGAAATCCTAGTAACGAAATATTCTCGGAATTGGACGAAATCAAAGCCCAGGGTCCTATTTTGCCACGAAGCTTCCGGAAGACCGAAGAGGAGTCGAAGTGGGGCCACGAGGCGCCGCCATCATAGGGCGGCGCGGCCCAGGCCCTGGCCGCGCCGACCTGTGGTGTGGGGCCCTCGTGTGGCCCCCCACGTTGCCCTTCCGCCTACTTAAAGCCTCCGTCGCGAAAACCCCAGAACGAAGAACCACGATACGGAAAACCTTCCAGAGACGCCGCCGCCGCCAATCCCATCTCGGGGGATTACGGAGATCTCCTCCGGCACCCTGCCGGAGAGGGGATTCATCTCCCGGAGGACTCTTCACCGCCATGGTCGCCTCCGGAGTGATGAGTGAGTAGTTCACCCCTGGACTATGGGTCCATAGCGGTAGCTAGATGGTTGTCTTCTCCTCATTGTGCTTCATTGTTGGATCTTGTGAGCTGCCTAACATGATCAAGATCATCTATCTGTAATGCTATATGTTGTGTTTGTCGGGATCCGATGGATAGAGAATACCATGTTATGTTAATTATCAAGTTATTACCTATGTGTTTTTTATGATCTTGCATGCTCTCCGTTATTAGTAGAGGCTCTGGCCAAGTTGATGCTAGTAACTCCAAGAGGGAGTATTTATGCTCGATAGTGGGTTCATGCCTGCATTGACACCTGGACGAGTGACGAAAGTTCTAAGGTTGTGTTGTGCTTGTTGCCACTAGGGATAAAACATTGATGCTATGTCTAAGGATGTAGTTGTTGATTACATTACGCACCATACTTAATGCAATTGTCCGTTGCTTTGCAACTTAATACTGGAAGGGGTTCGGATGATAACTCGAAGGTGGACTTTTTAGGCATAGATGCGGTTGGATGGCGGTCTATGTACTTTGTCGTAATGCCCAATTAAATCTCACTTGTACTTATCATGACATGTATGTGCATTGTTATGCCCTCTCTATTTGTCAATTGCCCGACTGTAATTTGTTCACCCAACATGCTTTTATCTTATGGGAGAGACACCTCTAGTGAGCTGTGGACCCCGGTCCATTCTTTTATACTTGAAATACAAATCTGTTGCAATACTTGTTCTTTCTTGTTTTCTTGCAAACAATCATCTTCCACACAATACGGTTAACCCTTTGTTACAGCAAGCCGGTGAGATTGACAACCTCACTCGTTTCGTTGGGGCAAAGAACTTTGGTTGTGTTGTGCGGGTTCCACGTTGGCGCCGGAATCTATGGTGTTGCGCCGCACTACATCCCGCCGCCATCAACCTTCAACGTGCTTCTTGACTCCTACTTGGTTCGATTAAACCTTGGTTTCTAGCGAGGGAAACTTGCCGCTGTGCGCATCACACCTTCCTCTTGGGGTTCCCAACGGACGTGTCAATTACACGCATCAAGCAAATTTCTGGCGCCGTTGTCGGGGAGATCAAGACACGCTGCAAGGGGAGTCTCCACTTCTCAATCTCTTTACTTTGTTTTTGTCTTGCTTTATTTTATTTACTACTTTTTTTGCTGCATTATATCAAAACACAAAATAATTAGTTGCTAGCTCTACTTTATTTACTGTCTTGTTTGCTATATCAAAAACACAAAAAAAATAGTTACTTGCATTTACTTTATCTAGTTTGTTTTATTTACTACTGCTAAAATGGCCACCCCTGAAAATACTAAGTTGTGTGACTTCACTAGCACAAATAATAATGATTTCTTATGCACACCTATAGCTCCACCTGCTACTATAGCGGAATTCTTTGAAATTAAACCTGCTTTACTGAATCTTGTTATGCAAGAGCAATTTTACAGTGTTAGTTACGATGATGCTGCTGCCCATCTCAATAATTTTGTTGAATTGTGTGAAATGCAAAAGTATAAAGATGTAGATGGTGACATTATAAAATTAAAATTGTTTCCTTTCTCGTTAAGAGGAAGAGCTAAAGATTGGTTGCTATCTCTGCCTAAGAATAGTATTGATTCCTGGACTAAATGCAAGGATGCTTTTATTGGTAGATATTATCCCCCTGCTAAAATTATATCTTTGAGGAGTAGCATAATGAATTTTAAACAATTGGATAATGAACATGTTGCTCAAGCTTGGGAAAGAATGAAATCTTTGGTTAAAAATTGCCAAACCCATGGATCGACTACTTGGATGATCATCCAAACCTTCTATGCAGGACTAAATTTTTCTTCGCGGAATTTATTGGATTCAGCTGCTGGAGGTACCTTTATGTCCATCACTCTTGGTGAAGCAACAAAGCTTCTTGATAATATGATGATTAATTAGTCTGAATGGCACACGGAAAGAGCTCCACAAGGTAAGAAGGTAAATTCTATTGAAGAATCCTCTTCCTTGAATGATAAGATTGATGCTATTATGTCCATGCTTGTGAATGATAGGACTAATGTTGATCCTAATAATGTTCCGTTAGCTTCATTGGTTGCCCAAGAAGAACATGTTGATGTAAACTTCATTAAAAATAATAATTTCAACAACAATGCTTATCGGAACAATTCTAGTAATAACTATAGGCCATATCCTTATAATAATGGTAACGGTTATGCTAATTCTTATGGGAATTCTTACAACAATAATAGGAATACACCCCTGGACTTGAAGCTATGCTTAAAGAATTTATTAGTACACAAAGCTGCCTTTAACAAATCTATTGAGGAAAAGCTCAATAAAATTGATATTCTTGCTTCTAAGGTTGATAGTCTTGCCTCTGATGTTGATCTCTTGAAATCAAAAGTTATGCCTAATAGGGATATTGAAAATAAAATTGTTACTACAGCAAATGCCATCCAAGTTAGAATTAATGAGAATATAAGATTAATGGCTGAACTGCGTGCTAGGTGGGATAGAGAAGAAAATGAAAAACTAGCTAAAGAGAAAAATGTAGCTAAAGTTTGGACTGTTACCACCACTAGCAATGCTAATGATTCACATGTTGCTGCACCTCCTACTATCAATAATAAAACTGTTAAAACTGCTGAAACTGTTAAAACTGCTAGTGCAAAGCGCGCAAAGTTACCTGAAACTGTTAAAACTGCTGAAACTGCCTGTGATAAAACTGCTGAAATTTTTTCCAACCTTGGGGATGATAATCCCATTGCTTTAGATTGTAATGATTTAGATTTTGATGATTGCCACATCTCTGAAGTTATAAAGTTCTTACAAAAACTTGCTAAGAGTCCCAATGCTAGCGCTGTAAACTTGGCTTTCACAAAACATATTACAAATGCTCTCATAAAAGCTAGAGAAGAAAAACTAAAACTTGAAACTTCTATTCCTAGAAAGCTAGAGGATGGTTGGGAGCCCATCATTAAAATGAGGGTCAAAGATTTTGATTGTAATGCTTTATGTGATCTTGGTGCAAGTATTTCTGTTATGCCTAAGAAAGTCTATGATATGCTTGACTTGCCACCATTGGAAAATTGTTATTTGGATGTTAATCTCGCTGATAATGCTAAAAAGAAACTTTTGGGGAGAGTTGATAATGTTCATATTATGGTTAACAATAACCTTGTCCCCGTTGATTTTGTTGTCTTGGATATTGAATGCAATGCATCTTGCCCCATTATATTGGGAAGACCTTTTCTTCGAACCGTTGGTGCTACTATTGATATGAAGGAAGGTAATATTAAATATCAATTCCCTCTCAAGAAAGGTATGGAACACTTCCCTAGAAAGAGAATGAAGTTACCTTATGATTCTATTATTAGAACAAATTATGATGTTGATGCTTCATCTCTTGATGTTACTTGATATACACTTTACGCGCCTAGGCTGAAAGGCGTTAAAGAAAAGCGCTTATGGGAGACAACCCATGTTTTTACTACAGTATTTTTGTTTTATATTTGAGTCTTGGAAGTTGTTTACTACTGTAGCAACCTCTCCTTATCTTAGTTTTATGTTTTGTTGTGCCAAGTAAAGTCTTTGATAGTAAAGTAAATACTAGATTTGGATTACAGCACGAAACAGATTTCTTTGCTTGTCACAAATCTGGGTCTAATTCTCCGTAGGTAACTCAGAAAATTAAGCCAATTTACGTGAGTGATCCTCAGATATGTACGCAACTTTCATTAAATTTGGGAATTTTCATTTGAGCAAGTCTGGTGCCCTAATAAAATCCATCTTTACGGACTGTTCTGTTTTGACAGATTCTGCCTTTTATTTCGCATTGCCTCTTTTGCTATGTTGGATGAATTTCTTTGATCCATTAGTGTCCAGTAGCTTTATGAAATGTCCAGAAGTGTTAAGAATGATTGTGTCACCTCTGAACATGTTAATTTTTATTGTGCACTAACCCTCTAATGAGTTGTTTCGAGTTTGGTGTGGAGGAAGTTTTCAAGGATCAAGAGAGGAGTATGATACAATATGATCAAGGAGAGTGAAAGCTCTAAGCTTGGGGATGCCCCGGTGGTTCACCCCTGCATATTCTAAGAAGACTCAAGCGTCTAAGCTTGGGGATGCCCAAGGCATCCCCTTCTTCATCGACAACATTATCGAGTTCCTCCCCTGAAACTATATTTTTATTCCGTCACATCTTATGCACTTTGCTTGGAGCGTCGGTTTGTTTTTGTTTTTGTTTTGTTTGAATAAAATGGATCCTAGCATTCACTTTGTGGGAGAGAGACACGCTCCGCTGTAGCATATGAACAAGTATGTCCTTAGGCTCTACTCATAGTATTCATGGCGAAGTTTCTTCTTCGTTAAATTGTTATATGGTTGGAATTGGAAAATGCTACATGTAGTAACTCTAAAATGTCTTGGATAATTTGATACTTGGCAATTGTTGTGCTCATGTTTAAGCTCTTGCATCACATACTTTGCACCCATTAATGAAGAAACACTTAGAGCTTGCTAATTTGGTTTGCATATTTGGTTTCTCTAGAGTCTAGATAATATCTAGTATTGAGTTTTGAACAACAAGGAAGACGGTGTAGAGTATTATAATGTTTACAATATGTCTTTTATGTGAGTTTTGCTGCACCGTTCATCCTTGTGTTTGTTTCAAATAACCTTGCTAGCCTAAACCTTGTATCGAGAGGGAATACTTCTCATGCATCCAAAATCCTTGAGCCAACCACTATGCCATTTGTGTCCACCATACCTACCTACTACATGGTATTTATCCGCCATTCCAAAGTAAATTGCTTGAGTGCTACCTTTAAAATTCCATCATTCACCTTTGCAATATATAGCTCATGGGACAAATAGCTTAAAAACTATTGTGGTATTGAATATGTACTTATGCACTTTATCTCTTATTAAGTTGCTTGTTGTGCGATAACCATGTTTTACGGGGACGCCATCAACTACTCTTTGTTGAATATCATGTGAGTTGCTATGCATGTCCGTCTTGTACTGAAGTAAGAGAGATCTACCACCTTAATGGTTGGAGCATGCATATTGTTAGAGAAGAACATTGGGCCGCTAACTAAAGCCATGATTCATGGTGGAAGTTTCAGTTTTGGACATATATCCTCAATCTCATATGAGAATAATAATTGTTGCCACATGCTTATGCATTAAAGAGGAGTCCATTATCTGTTGTCCATGTTGTCTCGGTATGGATGTCTAAGTTGAGAATAATCAAAAGCGAGAAATCCAAAATGCGAGCTTTCTCCTAAGACCTTTGTACAGGCGGCATGGAGTTACCCCATTGTGACACTTGGTTAAAACATGTGTATTGCGATGATCCGGTAGTCCAAGCTAATTAGGACAAGGTGCGGGCACTATAGTATACTATGCATGAGGTTTGCAACTTGTAAGATATAATTTTCATAACTCATATGCTTTATTACTACCGTTGACAAAATTGTTTCATGTTTTCAAAATAAAAGCTCTAGCACAAATATAGCAATCGATGCTTTCCTCTTTGAAGGACCATTCTTTTTACTTTTATGTTGAGTCGGTTCACCTATCTCTCTCCATCTCAAGAAGCAAACACTTGTGTGAACTGTGCATTGATTCCTACATACTTGCATATTGCACTTGTTATATTACTCTATGTTGACAATTATCCATGAGATATACATGTTACAAGTTGAAAGCAACCGCTGAAACTTAATCTTCCTTTGTGTTGCTTCAATACCTTTACTTTGATTTATTGCTTTATGAGTTAACTCTTATGCAAGACTTATTGATGCTTGTCTTGAAGTACTATTCATGAAAAGTCTTTGCTTTATGATTCACTTGTTTGCTCATGTCATTACCATTGTTTTGATCGCTGCATTCATTACATATGTTTACAAATAGTATGATCAAGGTTATGATGGCATGTCACTTCAGAAATTATCTTTGTTATCGTTTTACCTGCTCGGGACGAGCGGAACTAAGCTTGGGGATGCTGATACGTCTCCGACGTATCGATAATTTCTTATGTTCCATGCCACATTATTGATGATATCTACATGTTTTATGCACACTTTATGTCATATTCGTGCATTTTACGGAACTAACCTATTAACAAGATGCCGAAGAGCCGATTCTTTGTTTTCTGCTGTTTTTGGTTTCAGAAATCCTAGTAACGAAATATTCTCGGAATTAGACGAAATCAAAGCCCAGGGTCCTATTTTGCCACGAAGCTTCCGGAAGACCGAAGAGGAGTCGAAGTGGGGCCACGAGGCGCCGCCAAAATAGGGCGGCGCGGCCCAGGCCCTGGCCGCGCCGACCTGTGGTGTGGGGCCCTCGTGTGGCCCCCCACGTTGCCCTTCCGCCTACTTAAAGCCTCCGTCGCGAAAACCCCAGAACGAAGAACCACGATACGGAAAACCTTCCAGAGACGCCGCCGCCGCCAATCCCATCTCGGGGGATTACGGAGATCTCCTCCGGCACCTGCTGGAGAGGGGATTCATCTCCCGGAGGACTCTTCACCGCCATGGTCGCCTCCGGAGTGATGAGTGAGTAGTTCACCCCTGGACTATGGGTCCATAGCAGTAGCTAGATGGTTGTCTTCTCCTCATTGTGCTTCATTGTTGGATCTTGTGAGCTGCCTAACATGATCAAGATCATCTATCCGTAATGCTATATGTTGTGTTTGTCGGGATCCGATGGATAGAGAATACCATGTTATGTTAATTATCAAGTTATTACCTATGTGTTGTTTATGATCTTGCATGCTCTCCGTTATTAGTAGAGGCTCTGGCCAAGTTGATGCTAGTAACTCCAAGAGGGAGTATTTATGCTCGATAGTGGGTTCATGCCTGCATTGATACTGGGACAGTGACAGAAAGTTCTAAGGTTGTGTTGTGCTGTTGCCACTAGGGATAAAACATTGATGCTATGTCTAAGGATGTAGTTGTTTATTACATTACGCACCATACTTAATGCAATTGTCTGTTGCTTTGCAACTTAATACTAGAAGGGGTTCGGATGATAACCTGAAGGTGGACTTTTTAGGCATAGATGCAGTTAGATGGCGGTCTATGTACTTTGTCGTAATGCCCAATTAAATCTCCTTGTACTTATCATGACATGTATGTGCATTGTTATGCCCTCTCTATTTGTCAATTGCCCGATTGTAATTTGTTCACCCAACATGCTTTTATCTTATGGGAGAGACACCTCTAGTGAAGCTGTGGACCCCGATCCATTCTTTTATACTGAAATACAAATCTGCTTGTAATACTTGTTCTTTCTTGTTTTCTTGCAAACAATCATCTTCCACACAATACGGTTAACCCTTTGTTACAGCAAGCCGGTGAGATTGACAACCTCACTGTTTCGTTGGGGCAAAGTACTTTGGTTGTGTTGTGCGGGTTCCACGTTGGCGCCGGAATCTACGGTGTTGCGCCGCACTACATCCCGCCGCCATCAACCTTCAACGTGCTTCTTGACTCCTACTGGTTCGATTAAACCTTGGTTTCTAACTGAGGGAAACTTGCCGCTGTGCGCATCACACCTTCCTCTTGGGGTTCCCAACGGACGTGTCAATTACACGCATCACTCACCAAGTTCCCTCCCGAGCTTCTTCCCCTGCATCACAAAAAAAATGTTATGCATATCATCGAAAATCAAAAAAAATGCAGCTTGTTCCATTTTTATATGTACCAGACGCTCCTGATAGCGATCGGTGCTGCTGCTCCCCGCACTGTGTGTTCCCTGATTCCCACGGTTGGCCTTGTTCCGGTCGCTCACGGCCTTGAAATCGGGGTTTTCGCCGACCCAATTCTTGACCAACTCCATGAAGGCGGCCCTCTTATTATTATCAGCCCAATGTGGTACAACCTGCAAAATCAAAACTCATTTGAAGAACAAACAATATAGTTGCAAGTTAGCCGCAGTACATAGAATCGCATTGACAATTACTTACCAACATGAAGTCCTCTATCGTCATAGCCGGGGCGAGTCCTGCACAATCTCAGGCTTTGTGTACCTTACGCCCTGCTCAGCATAGAAGTGGCCGATGCACGTGATCCTCTGGTTGTACCACTGCTGCCGTGTCAACTTCCGACACATGTTACGGAGAATCACGTCCGCCCTCTCCTTATGCTCAGTCGCCAGCCTATAATTGCACTGCAATCAAGCATAACAGAAAGTGTGAGAGGCATGAGTTATCACGGTGGGGTTATCAACTACATATGAACGAAACCCAAAGAGTATGCATTACGTACCCAAAACTTCTTGATCACGGCGTCGGCGGCGGAAGTAAAGCCAGGGTAAGGCGCTATCTCAAAGTCTTCCCAAGTGTAGGCTAGCTTGGACTCGCCCCCAAGGACCGGAGTGTACATCCCCGGCCGATACTTCCTAATAGCAGCTCCAATCGGACTCCACGGCACGCGGACATTCTTCCCCGTATATGTGAAATTCCTGCACAATTATCAAACATTAGAAAATGCTAAGTGTCATAACGAAAATGAAATCACCTTACTACTTACTCTGTCTTTCACGGGACAAGGAGCCACTTCTCATCCTCCGTAGCAGGTTCCTTACTCTCATCGGGAACCTGCGCTTCCCCACGAATCCGCAACTTCTTCGGAGCCATCTCCGTCGAAGCCTCCTCGTCCCTAGACTCCTCCTCCTCATCCCTAGTGTCCTCCTCCTCCTCCCTAGTGTCCTCCTCCTCGTCCATAGGCTGCGAAGCCACCGAGCCGAAGCGAGAGGGAATGTCGGCTAGAAGGAGGCTGTGCATCCCCCCTCGTCCTCCGGCTCGTCCTCCCCCTCGTCCTCCGGCTCGTCCTCCGGCTCGTCCTCCCCCTCGTCCTCCCCGTCCTCCGTCCGCGTCTTCGTAACGCCGGGTGGGAACAATGGGTCTTCCACTCCGTCCGGAAGCACCCGGCCACTGCCTTCCGCTGATGCATCTGATCAAGCAAGGAGCTCGATGATGCCTTCCGTCCGCTCATATTGGGCAATTACCTGCATAAGAAAAGAGAAAATAATTAATAAGCATGTTGAAAATGAGTAAACACTAAGCATAATGACAAATATAGGTACTAAGCATAATGAAAAATTTAGGTATTAAGCATAATGACAAATGTATGTATTAAGCATAATGATAATGTAGGTACTAAGCATAATGACAAATGTATGTATTAAGCATAATGATAATGTAGGTACTAAGCATAAAAGACCCTCACCATTCATCACCACTCTCATCTCTAGGCATTGGGTTCTCAGCCTCACTATCAAAATCAGTATCATATGAGTATTCATGGTCGGCATTGGGTTCCGGTTGAGTCTCGACAATGTTGTCTTTGTTCGCATGGCGCTTGGTGAGCATATCTATGTCCTTCAGGTCCACCACGGTCTCACCACACATTTGTACATCGTTGTGGAGATCCTGAAGACCTATGTCTATTTGAAGAGCCCCGAACTGCTCTTCCTCTTGATAGAAAATTCCCTCATATGTTACCGGGTCAATGTTGTTGTAATCGTCCTCGGAGGGGATGGGTAGCTTACCATGTGGCGATACCGGAACACGACTTCCCAGCCCATGAGTTCCTCATTCGACATGGGTAGGACAAATAATAAAATTGCTTGGTTTGGTGAGCCACAACATAGACGTCGGATCCGTTGTAGGTGGTTGTAGGCCTAACTTCAACTAAACCAATGGAGGGGTGCTTCTCATTCCACCGTGTGGGTCAAACCGAGTGGCATTTGAACACAAAGAGCTTGAGTTCTATGTTTGCGTTGTTGAACGTCAACTCGTATACCTTTTGTAACCTTCCATAGTAATCAAGATCATCGGCTCCGCGAGTGTAGACCCCAGTATTTATTGTTTTTTCATTAGGCCGGTTCTTACGGTGAAACTACGTATGGAAGCGATACCCATTTACATCATACTTCTCATGCATGGACTCTACGGTTAAAACCACCGGGAAACGCATCTCAACTCATCTCGTCATCTCAACGTTGGGATCAGCTCCCTACAAGTTCGATTCAGATTATTCTGTGCATTAGTTACGTGTAATAAGACAAGTCACGGATTGCAAAGTAAGAGGAACATTTGAGAAATTACTTTTTCATGGAACCGGTTCACAAAGCTTTTATTTAAGGGCGGGGCACCCTCTTTCGAGAAGAGTGTACCACTTGCGTGGGAGTGGGACCATTTCTTCCCGACCACATTTCATCATGGAATTGGCTGAAAGGAGAAAATACGTATTAGACCAAAACCAAGTTACTGGTTGCAAAGTAATTGGTTCATCATTTTACCTCATGAAATCGACCACTTCCTCCATGTTCATAAGCACGTAAAGCATTATGCAATCCTTCTCTTCTGGCGAAATGTTCTCCACTTTTGAGGCACCGGCCTTGCCACCGGGATATTTGAAGAGCAAGAGCTTTGGGTCACGCTTGGGCTCGTCGGAATTGTACCGAGCGGCCGGGTTATGCTTAGTGGGCACATCATTGGCATAGTACATTGTCGTGGCGTCCGCCATCTCATGGAGGAGAGTTGCCTCAGCTATGCATGCTTCAATCTTATTTTTGTTTCCACATTTGTACCGAATATATTTGAACTCCCTCTCAATACAAAACTGCCAACGATACTTGCACCGGTCCCCCCAAGAGTGCCTCGTTGGCGAGATGCACGATGAGATGTAACATCGGAGTGAAGAAGCTCGGGGGGAATATCATCTCTAACTTGCATAGCATGTCCGGCACTTGCTCCTGCAGCTTCTCAATCACCTCGGTACATATCCGCTTAGCACGGACCGTGCGGAAAAAATGGCTCACCTCCGCACGCACTCGCCGGACATGATCGGGGAGATACCCTCGAAGCATCACCGGCATCGGCCGCTCAATCCATATATGATAGTCGTGACTCTTGAGCCCGTTTATTTTTCCTGTAGCAAGATTGACTCCCTTACTCATATTCGAACAATAACCATCAGGGAACATCACGTCATATTTGAGCCACGTAAATGCCTCCTTCTTGTCGGTGCTATCAAGACAGTACTTGGCATGCGGCTTTAACCAACCTTTTCGATTGCCCTCAGGAGGCTGCATGTGTAGAGCCACCTGTCACATATCTCCTCAATATCGACTCTAGCTGAAACATTATCCCTTGACTTGCCTGGTATGTTGCGGCGAGGTGTTAAGGAATGCCTCCCCACAATTCTTTTCGGTGTGCATCATATCGATATTATGGGGAAGTTCAAGGTCCTTGTAATACTCGAGCTCCGTTATGCACTGCTATGTGAGTCCAGTTGTGCGTTTTACCATATCCCTCAAATTGGTGGCTGGGTTCCTTACTAGGCTGGAGAGCACGTAGCTCAGCATCAACAGTTGCACCATTGAACTTTGGTATTTCTTTATGTGCAAGCACAACTACGCCTTTCGTGAAGTTTTTCTTGTCAGATCTGAACCGATGCCCTGGACTGAGGAACTTGCGGTGTTTGTCAAAGGCAACATATTTGTGTCCAGCTTTTAGGTGTCTGAATTCTAGTTCGTGCACTGCACATTGGGCATGGAAACTTACCAGCTGTACTATGCCCACAGAATAGGGCGTACCCGGGTAGGTCATGCATCGAATAGTGGAACCAAACTTTCATGATGAAGTTTCTCTTTGATGCTCAGTTGTATGTCAATGTACCGTGATGCCACGAGTGGTGCAAATCATCCACAAGTGGTTGCATTAAGACACTCAATTTCTTCCCTGGATATTCAGGCCCTGGAAGGATCATCGACAAGAATATGTTCTTCCTTTGCATTACGACTCCGGGAGGGAGATTGAGCGGAATAACAACCACGGGCCAGCAGCTGTACGCGGCAGTCGACATACCATATGGGTTGAATCCATCGGTTGCTATCGCAATTCTAACATTCCGAGCCTCACTTGCCTCATTTGGGTGCTTTTCATCGAAGTGCTTCCATGATTGACCATCGGATGGATGTACCATGGGTACCCGTTTCTTCTCGTCCTACAATCTTATCCCGGTCTTATGCCATGTCATCCGCTGGCGGTCTCCTCGAACATGTAAAGCCGCTGGATTCTTTTGATGAATGGGAGATAACGAAGAATCTTTATGGCTACTTTTGTCCGCCTCTTCGACCATTGCCTACATCTACCTCATGATACCTAGAGTGACCACACTTGGCACAGTACTTGTCATCCGCATAGTCTTTCCAAAACAAAAGGCAAAATTTTGGACAGACATCATATGTTACATAATCCATTTTCAATGCTTTCAAGATTTTCTTCGTTTCGTACATGGTCTTGGGCAAGCAATGACCTTCCGGCAACATGTTACCTACTGTGTTCATAGTCTTTTCAAAGGATGCTCGAGTACTCTCAAACATGCACTTATCGGCTAGCAACTGCGTGATGCCATCAAGTTGAGACATTTTTGCACCCGGGTATAGAGGCCTCCTAGCTGAGGCCATCATATCAATGAAGGCCCTCGCGGTTGGCTCGGGTTCCTCCTCACGGAAGTTCCTCCGGTTGTGGCGGTCCCTCCGGTTCGGGCGGTTCCTCCGGTTCGGACTGTTCGTCCCATGGTAACTCCGGCATGTCGGCATCCCGAAGATCATCTAGCAAGTTTAAGATGCCATCGTTCTCATTGCCATCGATCCGCTGCCGCATCACCTCACCTCTATCACGTTCGTGCCGAGAAAAGTCGACCGGCGGGTCGTAGTCACGCATATACCCATTCCACCAAAGGTGTTTAGTCATCTCTAGAATATCCTTAGGATGACGCCTCCTGCGGACATTGCAAGGGCAACGGGGACGAACAATCCCCTTCGAACCACGAGCTAACTCCTTCACTAACAAATCGGTCTTCCATTTCCATTCATCCGTCACTTGAGTCGAACTAACACGGCCACTTGTACATCCACTCATTATCAGCCATCCTGCTTTATTGCGTGACAAACAACAAATAGTAGCATGAAATTGAATGCATCATATTTTTATTTTTCTACCGGCGAAAACGCGTGCATCAACCTACATCTCTACTAGGTGGGCTCCTAGCTGCCCCCGGACCCGTAGTTGGACACGTTCTCCACGTTCTGCTCGGGTGCGAGACAGAATTTCGGCAGCACCTCCCCGCTGCTCTCCCGATACACGTCTCGGCAAAAAGCCGAGAGGATGTGCATCCGGAGAACAAGAGGGAGGCGCTGACGAAATCCTGTCTCGCACCCGAGCAACATGGAAAGCGTACCCAACTACGGGTCCGGCGACTGTCCCGTAAATGCCACAAGCGTTACGGTTCAAAATATGCTGACCACCGATGCATATTTATCCGCGTAACGCTTGCGGACGGGAATTGACACCTAGGTTACGCGACTTGACGGAGAAATTAAATCTAATGACATAAAAAATGCGGAGGGGAGTCGGCAATTCAGCTCACCCTCGAGCTGTAGAGGAAGTAGTCGAACAACCGGCGATGTCGACGGCCGTAGAGATGCGCCGCAAGATCCGGGATCGTCACGCGGGATGCTCACTACGGGACCTAGTTAGAATAATCAAAATTTGTCAATGCAAATTCATCAATTGATAAAACAAATGCATTTCTACAAAATTCTAATTTATTTCATTTCAATTTCCATTTCTATTCCTTCATTTCAATTTCTATTTACATTACAAAATTCTATTTTACTTCATTTCAATTTCCAAATTCTTTACATGTTTCTTTCAAATTCTTAACATTTCAAATTACCTAGATAATTGCAAATACTAAAAAGCTAAAAAAATAAACAAAAGGTAAGAGTACCTTACCATATGGCCGGCGGCGACGGGGTGCTGCGGGGACGGCGCGGCGGCTGGGAACGGGCCCGGGCCCGGCTGCTGCGGGGGCGAGGAGGCTGCCGGGGGCGGGGAGGCTGCGGGCGGCGGGGTTGCTGCTGCGGCGGAGCAGCTCGGCGGCGCGGGGGCGGCGGCGTCGACGGAGCATCTCGTCCCGGGGCGGCGGCGGAGTAGCTAGGCAACGCGGGGGTGGCGGCGTCGGCGAGGCAGCTATGCACGGGGAGCGGCGATGGCGGCGGAGCGAGGTGGCGGCGGGGTGGTGGCGGCAGGTGGCGGCGGGGTGGTGGCGGCGGCGGGATCCGGCGGCGGCGGGATCCGCGGCGGCGGCGGGTGGCGGCGGCGAGGCGGCCGGTGAGGGGCGGCGGCGGCGCGGGGGCGGGTTGCGCGGGGGCGGGTGAGGTTGGGGGCAGCTGGTTTCGGCCCCCGACCGTGTCGACCGGCCGTTATGGCCAATTCACCGTGCCGACGGTCGCGTATGTGCGACGGTGACCGTCGGCACGGTAGGGTTTTTTTTTCTTTTTTTTTTAATTTTTTTACTGCAAATAATAAGAATAGATTATCACACATGGCATGGAAAGCAAAGGTTGGGCCCACTTTACCATGAAATAGGAGCCGACAAACCCGCAGCGGGAGTTTCCACGTACAGATTCAGGATTACGGCAAGTGTTCGTGTGGCACGCGTGTCTGAATAAGGCCGTGCCCGGGACCTATATATTGCATGCACCAAACCTACATCACACATATACACATATGATATGGACACATGCAAGGTTTCCAGGGCTTCCGACGCTCCGGTGGTCTCTATCCGGCAAAACCCTAGAGTGAGGGGGTCGATGGTCTACCCCTATAGCTTTCTCCGTACGAGGACTGAACAATAGACTCTTTGATTTCTTTTGGTTTGTTTAGGACATATGTGCATGGAAAGCAAAGGTTGGGCCCACTTTACCATGAAATAGGAGCCGACAGACCCGCAGCGGGAGTTTCCACGTACAGATTCAGGATTGCAGCAAGTGTTCGTGTGGCACGCGTGTCTGAATAAGGCCGTGCCCGGGACCTATATATTGCATGCACCAAACCTACATCACACATATACACATATGATATGGACACATGCAAGGTTTCCAGGGATTCCGACGCTCCGGTGGTCTCTATCCGGCAAAACCCTAGAGTGAGGAGGTCGATGGTCTACCCCTATAGCTTTCTCCGTACGAGGACTGAACAACAGACTCTTTGATTTATTTTGGTTTGTTTAGGACATATGTGCATGGAAAGCAAAGGTTGGGCCCACTTTACCATGAAATAGGAGCCGACAGACCCGCAGCGGGAGTTTCCACGTACAGATTCAGGATTGCAGCAAGTGTTCGTGGCACGTGTGTCTGAAGAAAGTCGTGCCCGGGACATATATGTTGCATGCACCAAACCTACATCACACATATACACTATGATCCCAAGGTTCTCTCCGATTCACCTCCGAGGGAGTTCCCCCCTATACATGCAGAATCTGCCTAAGTGTAGGAACCCCATGTCCGAGAAGCCGGGCACACCCGGAGGGGTAGCATTGGATATAGAACCATCTCAAATCACTTTTGTGCATGCCATGTGGACACACACAACTTTTGGGGCCATTCCCTAGGTCCGATGCTCGATTTCTGACGAAACCCTAGTTCTGTTGACCGCGTCGTCTACCCCTTTGACTGCATCCCATCGGGTTCCCCCGGTGGGCGTATGCCTACGTTTGAGCTTGGTTAGGTCATAGGTACATGTGGAAACAAGGATCATACCCTATGATCCCAAGGTTCTCTCCGGTTCACCTCCGAGGGAGTTCCCCCTATACATGCGGAATCCGCCAAGTGTAGGAACCCCATGTCCGAGAAGCCGGGCACACCCGGAGGGGGTAGCATTGGATATAGAACCATCTCAAATCACTTTTGTGCATGCCATGTGGACACACACAACTTTTGGGGCCATTCCCTAGGTCCGATGCTCGATTTCTGACGAAACCCTAGTTCTGTTGACCGCGCCGTCTACCCCTTTGACTGCATCCCATCGGGGGTCCCCCGGTGGGCGTATGCCTACGTTTGAGCTTGGTTAGGTCATAGGTACATGTGGAAACAAGGATCATACCCTATGATCCCAAGGTTCTCTCCGGTTCACCTCCGAGGGAGTTCCCCCCTATACATGCGAATCCGCCTAAGTGTAGGAACCCCATGTCCGAGAAGCCGGGCACACCCGGAGGGGTAGCATTGGATATAGAACCATCTCAAATCACTTTTGTGCATGCCATGTGGACACACACAACTTTTGGGGCCATTCCCTAGGTCCGATGCTCGATTTCCGACGAAACCCTAGTTCCGTTGACCGCGCCGTCTACCCCTTTGATCGCATCCCATCGGGGGTCCCCGGTGGGCGTATGCCTACGTTTGAGCTTGGTTAGGTCATAGGTACATGTGGAAACAAGGATCATACCCTATGATCCCAAGGTTCTCTCCGGTTCACCTCCGAGGAGTCCCCCCTATACATGCGGAATCCGCCTAAGTGTAGGAACCCCATGTCCGAGAAGCCGGGCACACCCGGAGGGGTAGCATTGGATATAGAACCATCTCAAATCACTTTTGTGCATGCCATGTGGACACACACAACTTTTGGGGCCATTCCCTAGGTCCGATGCTCGATTTCCGACGAAACCCTAGTTCCGTTGACCGCGTCGTCTACCCCTTTGATCGCATCCCATCGGGGTCCCCCGGTGGGCGTATGCCTACGTTTGAGCTTGGTTAGGTAATAGGTACATGTGGAAACAAGGATCATACCCTATGATTCCAAGGTTCTCTCCGGTTCACCTCCGAGGGAGTTCCCCCCTATACATGCAGAATCTGCCTAAGTGTAGGAACCCCATGTCCGAGAATCCGGGCACACCCGGAGGGGGTAGCATTGGATATAGAACCATCTCAAATCACTTTTGTGCATTCCATGTGTACACACACAACTTTTGGGGCCATTCCCTAGGTCCGATGCTCGATTTCTGACGAAACCGTAGTTCTGTTGACCGCGCCGTCTACCCCTTTGATCGCATCCCATCGGGGTCCCCGGTGGGCGTATGCCTACGTTTGAGCTTGGTTAGGTCATAGGTACATGTGGAAACAAGGATCATACCCTATGATCCCAAGGTTCTCTCCGGTTCACCTCCGAGGGAGTTCCCCCTATACATGCGGAATCCGCCTAAGTGTAGGAACCCCATGTCCGAGAAGCCGGGCACACCCGGAGGGGGTAGCATTGGATATAGAACCATCTCAAATCACTTTTGTGCATGCCATGTGGACACACACAACTTTTGGGGCCATTCCCTAGGTCCGATGCTCGATTTCTGACGAAACCCTAGTTCTGTTGACCGCGCCGTCTACCCCTTTGATCGCATCCCATCGGGGTCCTCCGGTGGGCGTATGCCTACGTTTGAGCTTGGTTAGGTAATAGGTACATGTGGAAACAAGGATCATACCCTATGATCCAAAGGTTCTCTCCGGTTCACCTCCGAGGGAGTTCCCCCTATACATGCGAATCCGCCTAAGTGTAGGAACCCCATGTCCGAGAAGCCGGCACACCCGGAGGGGTAGCATTGGATATAGAACCATCTCAAATCACTTTTGTGCATGCCATGTGGACACACACAACTTTTGGGGCCATTCCCTAGGTCCGATGCTCGATTTCCGACGAAACCCTAGTTCCGTTGACCGCGCCGTCTACCCCTTTGACCGCATCCCATCGGGTCCCCCGGTGGGCGTATGCCTACGTTTGAGCTTGGTTAGGTAATAGGTACATGTGGAAACAAGGATCATACCCTATGATCCCAAGGTTCTCTCCGGTTCACCTCCGAGGGAGTTCCCCCCTATACATGCAGAATCTGCCTAAGTGTAGGAACCCCATGTCCGAGAAGCCGGCACACCCGGAGGGGGTAGCATTGGATATAGAACCATCTCAAATCACTTTTGTGCATGCCATGTGGACACACACAACTTTTGGGGCCATTCCCTAGGTCCGATGCTCGATTTCTGACGAAACCCTAGTTCTGTTGACCGCGTCGTCTACCCCTTTGATCGCATCCCATCGGGGTCCCCGGTGGGCGTATGCCTACGTTTGAGCTTGGTTAGGTAATAGGTACATGTGGAAACAAGGATCATACCCTATGATCCCAAGGTTCTCTCCGGTTCACCTCCGAGGGAGTTCCCCTATACATGCGGAATCCGCCTAAGTGTAGGAACCCCATGTCCGAGAATCCGGGCACACCCGGAGGGGTAGCATTGGATATAGAACCATCTCAAATCACTTTTGTGCATTCCATGTGTACACACACAACTTTTGGGGCCATTCCCTAGGTCCGATGCTCGATTTCTGACGAAACCGTAGTTCTGTTGACCGCGCCGTCTACCCCTTTGACTGCATCCCATCGGGGGTCCCCGGTGGGCGTATGCCTACGTTTGAGCTTGGTTAGGTCATAGGTACATGTGGAAACAAGGATCATACCCTATGATCCCAAGGTTCTCTCCGGTTCACCTCCGAGGGAGTTCCCCCTATACATGCGAGATCCGCCTAAGTGTAGGAACCCCATGTCCGAGAAGCCGGGCACACCCGGAGGGGGTAGCATTGGATATAGAACCATCTCAAATCACTTTTGTGCATGCCATGTGGACACACACAACTTTTGGGGCCATTCCCTAGGTCCGATGCTCGATTTCTGACGAAACCCTAGTTCTGTTGACCGCGCCGTCTACCCCTTTGACCGCATCCCATCGGGGGTCCCCGGTGGGCGTATGCCTACGTTTGAGCTTGGTTAGGTAATAGGTACATGTGGAAACAAGGATCATACCCTATGATCCCAAGGTTCTCTCCGGTTCACCTCCGAGGAGTTCCCCCTATACATGCGAGATCCGCCTAAGTGTAGGAACCCCATGTCCGAGAAGCCGGCACACCCGGAGGGGTAGCATTGGATATAGAACCATCTCAAATCACTTTTGTGCATGCCATGTGGACACACACAACTTTTGGGGCCATTCCCTAGGTCCGATGCTCGATTTCCGACGAAACCCTAGTTCCGTTGACCGCGCCGTCTACCCCTTTGATCGCATCCCATCGGGGTCCCCGGTGGGCGTATGCCTACGTTTGAGCTTGGTTAGCTAATAGGTACATGTGGAAACAAGGATCATACCCTATGATCCCAAGGTTCTCTCCGGTTCACCTCCGAGGGAGTTCCCCCTATACATGCGGAATCCGCCTAAGTGTAGGAACCCCATGTCCGAGAAGCCGGGCACACCCGGAGGGGGTAGCATTGGATATAGAACCATCTCAAATCACTTTTGTGCATGCCATGTGGACACACACAACTTTTGGGGCCATTCCCTAGGTCCGATGCTCGATTTCTGACGAAACCCTAGTTCTGTTGACCGCGCCGTCTACCCCTTTGATCGCATCCCATCGGGGTCCCCCGGTGGGCGTATGCCTACGTTTGAGCTTGGTTAGGTCATAGGTACATGTGGAAACAAGGATCATACCCTATGATCCCAAGGTTCTCTCCGGTTCACCTCCGAGGGAGTTCCCCCTATACATGCGGAATCCGCCTAAGTGTAGGAACCCCATGTCCGAGAAGCCGGCACACCCGGAGGGGTAGCATTGGATATAGAACCATCTCAAATCACTTTTGTGCATGCCATGTGGACACACACAACTTTTGGGGCCATTCCCTAGGTCCGATGCTCGATTTCCGACGAAACCCTAGTTCCGTTGACCGCGCCGTCTACCCCTTTGATCGCATCCCATCGGGGTCCCCGGTGGGCGTATGCCTACGTTTGAGCTTGGTTAGGTAATAGGTACATGTGGAAACAAGGATCATACCCTATGATCCCAAGGTTCTCTCCGGTTCACCTCCGAGGGAGTTCCCCCTATACATGCGGAATCCGCCTAAGTGTAGGAACCCCATGTCCGAGAAGCCGGCACACCCGGAGGGGTAGCATTGGATATAGAACCATCTCAAATCACTTTTGTGCATGCCATGTGGACACACACAACTTTTGGGGCCATTCCCTAGGTCCGATGCTCGATTTCCGACGAAACCCTAGTTCCGTTGACCGCGCCGTCTACCCCTTTGATCGCATCCCATCGGGGTCCCCCGGTGGGCGTATGCCTACGTTTGAGCTTGGTTAGGTAATAGGTACATGTGGAAACAAGGATCATACCCTATGATCCCAAGGTTCTCTCCGGTTCACCTCCGAGGAGTTCCCCCTATACATGCGAATCCGCCTAAGTGTAGGAACCCCATGTCCGAGAAGCCGGCACACCGCGAGGGGTAGCATTGGATATAGAACCATCTCAAATCACTTTTGTGCATGCCATGTGGACACACACAACTTTTGGGGCCATTCCCTAGGTCCGATGCTCGATTTCCGACGAAACCCTAGTTCCGTTGACCGCGCTGTCTACCCCTTTGATCGCATCCCATCGGGGTCCCCCGGTGGGCGTATGCCTACGTTTGAGCTTGGTTAGGTCATAGGTACATGTGGAAACAAGTATCATACACTATGATCCCAAGGTTCTCTCCGGTTCACCTCCGAGGAGTTCCCCCTATACATGCGAATCCGCCAAGTGTAGGAACCCCATGTCCGAGAAGCCGGGCACACCCGGAGGGGGTAGCATTGGATATAGAACCATCTCAAATCACTTTTGTGCATGCCATGTGGACACACACAACTTTTGGGGCCATTCCCTAGGTCCGATGCTCGATTTCTGACGAAACCCTAGTTCTGTTGACCGCGCCGTCTACCCCTTTGATCGCATCCCATCGGGGGTCCCCGGTGGGCGTATGCCTACGTTTGAGCTTGGTTAGGTCATAGGTACATGTGGAAACAAGGATCATACCCTATGATCCCAAGGTTCTCTCCGGTTCACCTCCGAGGAGTCCCCCCTATACATGCAGAATCTGCCTAAGTGTAGGAACCCCATGTCCGAGAAGCCGGGCACACCCGGAGGGGGTAGAATTGGATATAGAACCATCTCAAATCACTTTTGTGCATGCCATGTGGACACACACAACTTTTGGGGCCATTCCCTAGGTCCGATGCTCGATTTCTGACGAAACCCTAGTTCTGTTGACCGCGCCGTCTACCCCTTTGATCGCATCCCATCGGGGTCCCCCGGTGGGCGTATGCCTACGTTTGAGCTTGGTTAGGTCATAGGTACATGTGGAAACAAGGATCATACCCTATGATCCCAAGGTTCTCTCCGGTTCACCTCCGAGGGAGTTCCCCCTATACATGCAGAATCTGCCTAAGTGTAGGAACCCCATGTCCGAGAAGCCGGGCACACCCGGATGGGGTAGCATTGGATATAGAACCATCTCAAATCACTTTTGTGCATGCCATGTGTACACACACAAGTTTTGGGGCCATTCACCCCCTCCGAGGTTCGATTTCTGGCGAAACCCTAGTTCTGTTGACCGCGCGGTCTACCCCTTTGATCGCATCCCATCGGGGGTCTCCCGGTGGGCATATGCCTCCATTTGAGTTTGTTTAGGTCATAGGTACATGTGGTAACAAGGATTGTCCCATGTGATCTCAAGGTTCTCTCCGGTTCACCTCCGAGCGAGTTCCCCCAATACATCCGAGATCCGCCTAAGGGTAGAACCCCATATCCGAGAAGCCGAACACACCTGGCGGGTAGCATTGGATATAAAACCATCTCAAATCACTCTCTGATCCTCGATTTCTGAGAAAACCCTAGATCGGGGTCCCGGCGGGGGATCTATACCGCCCTTATACATATATATAGGTTTCCCGCAAAGGGGTTCGCCAAAATAGCAGTGAGAAATAAATAAACAAAAAAAATGATTGGGATTAATAATTATATGGATAATAATTATCTCTTTGATGCAAAAAATGGAAAAACAAAATGTGCATATCAGTCTATGTGCCGACGGCCACCGTTGCGCCGAGGGTCACCGTCGGCACGACGATTAGAAAGACCCACCCGTCGGTCTATGTGCCGACGGCCACCGTTGCGCCGAGGGCTACCGTCGGCACAGTGCAGACGGCTCCGTGACAGTTAACGGCTGGGCCCACCGTGTCAGCGCATGTACCGACGGCCGTCACAGTGCCGACGGTGACCTTCGGTGTCGCGCGCGGTGTGCCGACGGTGACTGTGCGCCGACGGTCAGCTCCGTCGCCGGTCGACGAGCGCTTCTATGCCGACGGCCCCGACATTTGGCCGTCGGCACATGGCCTGGCCGTCGGCACACGGCGGCTCTCCCGTAGTGCATATAGCATAAGCACGTATAATACACATTTTCAGTCATTCATGTATAGTATCTGAGCAATACTAAGTAATTTTAGTGCCATATATAATCACAATACACATGCTAAAAAAGCAGTCTTCATGTGACCAACAAAGTATCATGCATTTCTTACTTTTCAGTCGAACTGAACATATGTCAACAGCATATGACAGAATCACACATGCCAAAAAGGTTTAATCAGGGCATTGCTTGCTGCCAATACACATATAATTCATACTACATACAAAGAATGCAGAAATATCTGAAGTATACAATTTGAGCAGCGATTCGTCGGCTCATAAATTTCCTGAAGAGAAAATGAAAACAGCATAATGCAAGCTCATATCACATATTGCAGCAACATGTGCAGGCGTTGGTGCTAATTAACCCGGGGAAGGATCAACGTTTCTCCTTTAATTCATAGTGCCTTCTTCTGCAAAATAATTGGCAACACCGTGAAGGGATTATTACTAACGCTTTATGGTAGGTAAACAAGAAAGTAAGCCGAGGCGGGGCTAGGATGGACGAGTTATGGTACCTCAGATGTAGCCTTTGTCGATGAGGCTTTCGAGTACGAGGCGGAGGACTTGGGCGACGAGGCTGACGAGTCCTTGGCGGCCGATTTGGGCGACGAGGCTGGCGATTCCGTGGCGGCCGACTTGGGCGACGAGGCTGGGGATTCGGCGGGGGAGGCGGCAGAGGATTTGGCGCCACCTGCTTTTTTTGTCGACGGAGCAGACTTGCCGGTTGGCGGTGGCAGGATCCATGAGTCGCCGAAGACGTAGTGTGTGCCGATGAAGGGTTTGACCTGGGCCTCGGTGAGATCCTGCGCCCAGCCGACCCTCTTCTTCGCGTCCGACCCCGGCCCGCTGCACTTGTACTCGCCGTAGTAGATCCCGCTACTGCAGTAACACGTAGGATGATCAGAAAAGGTGATCATCTTCTGCTTGCAACAATGGTGTACGTAAAAGGAAGCCCACATCATGATCAGATGATGAGAGACGTTAATTACCTCTCGGGCGCCTTGATGCTCCATCCGTCCCACCCGACCGGCACGACCTCCTTGCTCATCTCGGTGAACGCGTAGACGACGCGCGACGAGTCCCCCCACGCCCTGCCCAGGTAGATCTGGCCCCCGCTCTCGCCCTTGATGCTGCAGTTCTTGAAGGAGAAGCCGCTCTCGATGGCGCCCTCGATGGTCTTGGTCCGCTGCTGCGCCGTCAGCACGGCCACCTCCTTCACGATGGAGATGATCTTGCAGCCCTCGTAGAAGGACCTCCCGAACCCGAAGATGAAGTCCACGCTGCCCCTGATCACGCAGTCCTTGAAGTAGTGCAGCCCCTTGTGGTCGTACAGAGTGTCCTGCCCGCCGTCGATCGTGCAGTTGTAGAAGGCCGCCTTGGTGCCGAACACCCTCAGCGCCACCGCCTGCCCGCCCTTGGCCCCCGGCTTCGCCAGAGGCGCGTCGTTCTTGAACACCACGCCGTAGGCCACGAAGTAGTCGGACTCGATCGCCACGGTGGTGCTGCCCACGGTGCCCACCGGCTTCCCGTCCTTGCCCACGGTGGCGGCGGTGTCGCTCCAGGCGATGATGGCCGGGTTGAGCGGGTCAGACTTGAAGGTCACATACGGCTTGCTGAGGTTCAGGAAGATCTTCTCGCGGTACTCGCCGGGCTTGAGGTCCAGGATGACGCGACCGGTGTTGCCCTCCGGGATGGCCTCCAGCGCGGCGTTGATGGTCTTGTAGTCGCCGCTGCCCTTGGGGTCCACAACGTAGGTGGTCTTGTTGTCCTCCGCCTTGGCCAGGGACTCGTCGATGGTGGTGCCATTGTCGCCCGCCGCCTTCTTCGCGTACAGCGCCTGGTTCACATTGTAGTCTGTCTGGGTCGCCGTTAACCAGTTGTCGAACGCTGTGCCGGGGGTTGCAGCGGGATACGCCGATGGCAGCGCGGCCGCCAGCACCGCCAGAGATAGGAGCAGCGCCATGTTGCGGCCCATGGTGATTGACGCGCGTCGTCGAACGTCGTCCTCTCCTCGCAAGCTCCTTCGGAATGGTGGGGGCGCATATGTAGTGCGTCCAAGTAGATGCATGTCGATCGCCATTTTTGGCGTGGAGCTGGAGGTAACCGCGCCGGATGTCTCGTCTCCGTCGGGAGAACCACACAAGGTAGGGCGTGCAGAAAGAGGAGTTGAGGAATGGCTAAGTTGAGACTTAGATTCGCCGTACAAGCATGCAACCTTCCTTCTTGAATTGCCAATAAGAAATGGAATCTCGATCGGAGATTGAACACGAGCGACCACAAGGATCTGCCTTTTTTTTTCGAGGTGTGTACCAGAGCGATCTGCCGGGCCGCTGCTTTACAATCGACTAGGCTTAATTGGGCCGAGAATGTTTGACAGATTCTAACAAGAGATATATCAATTTTTGTCAGATTTTGAAGGCTGCAAGAAAACAAGAGCATATGACACACGATTTTCTGTGAAAATTCATGTGTAGCCAAAATGCCCTCATCGCAAGATTCTTGAACAAAGCCTGAGAAAGATCTTGGGCCTTCCACAACGTTGCATTTTATCGGTGCCCAATTGTTTAGGTCTTCATTTAGGGGTGCCCTTGATACGTCCATTTTGCATCACTATTTTATATCATAATTTACTGTTATTCATTGATATATTTCATATTTAGAGATGATACTTATGTTATTTCACCTATTTTGCATGTTTTATGATTATTGGAGAATTACTCACCGCAGTCAGGATTCTGTTGGAAAAAGCACCGTCAGGGTACAATATTTCTGAAGATCAACAATTGACGGAAAATATACCGAAGCTCTTACGGAGACAGCCAAAAGGGGAGGCCGAGGAGGGCCGCCATGGGCCCTCCCCAGAGGCCGGCGCAGGCCCCACCCTGGCCGCGCCGCCATGTGGTGAGGGGGCCCATGACCCCCCTCGGCCATCTCTCCTTCGCGTACTTCATCCCCCAAAAACCCTAAGCTGAGGGGGATCATCGAGAATAGACACAGCCGCCTCTGCGGGGCGGAAAAACACCAGAGAGAAAAGAGCTCTCCGGCAGGCTCAAATCCGCCGGG